>NC_051314.1:95859461-96160455 GCF_015220235.1 Choloepus didactylus
CTATGTAAGATTATTCAGGTAGCTGAGGCAAAAATCCCACATCAAAACAGTCCCTTTGGAATACATTTGTCTGTATCAGGGAAGTCAATGTTCATTTTTGTTCTTATCTTGATAATTTTGCATGGAAATCTAGTATCAGAAATAATTGAGCCTAATAGCATAAATAAATGTGCTCATAAACCAGAAGAGAATAACAAGGTCACCTTGACACTACTTAAAAATTCCAAAACAATAAAGGAATGCTTTGAATTTATTTGAGATTCCATCAAAAACAAGCTAATAACAAATTATGCCAGGGAAGAAATACATTTGGATATGTGTTTTGCTCTGAAATTATTACTAAATCTATTAAAACCAAAGATAAAGAAAATATCAATCCATATAACCCCTCTCTGTTGACATGTGATCCATTAGTAGATTCTACTGTCTCTGGCAAATTAAAGATTTTAGAATGGGTATCATGACAGTACAGAATGCCATTTTTAAGAATAATAAAGTGATATGAACAAAACAAATGTACAGAAAAGTAGAATGATTTAAAGTAATTGTGATGTACAATGTGTGGACAGTCGCAGTTGTCCCCCAGCAGTTATTCCAGATCATTTATTAGTTGGGTATGAATTCAGTGAGTATGAATTATCACACAAAGCAGAATCTGAAGAAAATCAAGTTTAAGTGAGGTATTAAATTAAAATTTATAGCAATTTTCAATTCAGTTACGGGCTAAGATTCATCATGAAAATTTCTAAAGTTACAGAGACTCACATTATTTAAGGTAACATTATCATGCTATTCAAAAGATAACTATTGTGAGAGATGGTCCATGGAGTAAAATATATTCAATTCTGCATTTAGTGAACCTTGATTTTATACTTTATCTTCATGAGCCACAGTCTCTGATAAAGAAGGAAGGCACCAAAAACAACCACAACAGCTAATATATAGTAACGCTTGCTTTGTGACAGGCACATGATGCTCTTTACATGCAAAATCTCATTCAATTCTCCCAGTGATCATTTTGGATAGATACTGTATTACTTCCACAATTTCCCCAAGTTAATACAAGCAGAATATGGCAGGGCCTGGGAATAAACCAAGGTCTGTCTCACTAAGGAACTCTCACTCAAATATTACACTGCAATGGCTTGTTTTTATCACATCTACTGTGGATTTATTCCAAAATAAAATATGCTTCAGCCTTTCGGTGCCGGCGGTGGCTACGCTGAGCTAGCTGCCCGACCCTCCCGGCTCTCGGTGCTTCCAGCCGACCCTGCACCCGCTCCAGCCATGACGGAACAGGCCATTTCCTTCGCCAAGGACTTCCTGGCTGGCGGCGTTGCTGCCGCCATCTCCAAGACGGCCGTGGCCCCCATCGAGTGGGTCAAGCTGCTGCTGCAAGTACAGCATGCCAGTAAACAGATCACCGCTGACAAACAGTACAAAGGCATCGTGGACTGTATAGTCCGCATTCCCAAGGAGCAGGGCGTTCTCTCCTACTGGAGGGGTAACTTGGCCAATGTCATCTGCTACTTCCCCACCCAAGCCCTCAACTTTGCCTTTAAGGATAAGTATAAGCAGATGTTTCTGGGCGGTGTAGACAAGCACACACAGTTTTGGAGGTATTTTGCTGGCAACCTGGCCTCCGGTGGGGCAGCTGGAGCCACATCTCTCTGCTTGGTCTATCCACTGGATTTTGCTAGAACCCGTTTGGCGGCTGATGTTGGGAAATCTGGTGCAGAAAGAGAATTCAAAGGCTTGGGAGACTGTCTCGTGAAAATCACAAAGTCTGATGGCATACGGGGCCTGTACCAGGGCTTCAATGTTTCTGTGCAAGGCATCATCATCTACAGGGCAGCCTATTTTGGCATGTATGATACGGCCAAAGGTATGCTCCCCGACCCCAGGAACACACACATCGTGGTGAGCTGGATGATTGCTCAGACTGTGACAGCTGTGGCTGGTGTGGTCTCCTACCCCTTTGACACTGTGAGGTGGCGGATGATGATGCAGTCTGGGCGCAAAGGAGCTGACATCATGTATAGCAGGACTGTCGATTGCTGGAGGAAGATTTTCAGAGATGAAGGTGGCAAAGCCTTCTTCAAGGGTGCATGGTCCAATGTTCTCAGAGGCCTGGGTGGAGCCTTTGTGCTGGTCCTATACGACGAATTCAAGAAAGTCATCTAAGTGTGTCTGTCTTCCTAGAAATGGGAACAAGAGAATCATGTAGAATCCTTACTTAACCATTATGGACCATTGACCTTCAAGAAATTCCTATTGTTTTTACCCAAGCAGATCAAGTCTGTAGAGGGCTAGGGAAAGCTCTAGAAAAGGGGATCATCGTGATCACATTTGACCATTGGCACTGCTGATTCCATGTATTGATTATTGGGGGGAGGGGAATCATGACCATCATCCTGGGTCCACAGGTGAGGCAGCTCAGCTACGCAGACCTAGAAACCCTCGAGTCCAAACGCTTGTGGGATCCTCAGTTGTGTTTAAGTATTTATTTAAAAAGAAATCATGTCTCCCATTTGTACTTAAGCACTATCTCCTTTTGCACAGCTGGATATTTGCAATTATGCTTTATGTTGGGCATTCTGCTGCAAAACAATAAATAAGCAGGACACTCTTAAAAAAAAAAAATGCTTCAAACCTGAAATGTGAATGGAAGCTATAACTTTTGTCCATGTGAACTCCATTACATATTTTATATCTATCTCTTTTTATTTTCCTTTTTATAATGAAGGATATTCTAGGGTCATATTTATTAGAACTCTTTGACTAATTGATGTGATGAGAATATTGACTTTATTAATTGCGCAATACCAATATGGTTATATCTTTAGACCATTTTGTTCCACATAACTGGTTTCATATAGTTAAGAGTTTTCTATATAGTAAACCAAATATCTAAGTTCCTTAAATCCTGTCCTTTTTTATTTTTAACATTTAAATAAGATGAATTTATTTTTAAAACAAGATTATAAAATTTTACATTAAGAAAGATACAAAGACCCATAGGATTTAAATTGCCAAATAAAAAAAGATTGGCTATAAACAATGTAAAAAAAACATTTCCCAGTCCCCAAACAGAACATAATTTAAGAATAGCAATTGTTAAATTTTTGTATCGTGAGTGCATTTCCCTTACAATTCTTAAGAACCATTCTAAACATTGCATTTGCATGCAACATAACAAACCAAATTTGCCAGTGCTATTAATAAAAAATTATTTTAAATTTATTTGTCCTTTTCTGTAGCTGTGGATTTTTAGTCCCAAGTTTTTAAACTTTTTATTTATTGAGTTTATTGAATTTGCCCTTTTCTGTACACAACAGTGGTTTTTGGTCCCATGTTTTGAACTTTTTATTTACCATAATAGTTTTTTCACTCCTAATTGCTTCCACAATACAATAGTTAGAGGGAGGCTAACCAGTCATGGATTCCATAACAAACAATGTGAAGGAAGGTTCAGAGTGACCAAAAACACCAGTGAACATAATATCTTTCAGAAAAGGAAATGATTAAGTGGCCTGTTAAGAGACCCACTGCTGCATCAATAAAACAATTGGAGGAGAAACCTCAGAACAACAAAGATTAAACTCAAAGCCAACATACTATTTATATGTGTGAGGTCAACTGAGGATATATCCACCAAACTCACCTAAGCCAGTGCACGGGTGGGGACCCCAAGGTAGCCCAGATGGTTTGCTGAGAATTCCAGCTGGATCTAGACGATATTTAAAATGACAATGGTACAGTTCAATGCGAAATTTCAGAACTTGCCCACTGCAAACTGATCATCTTTGAATGAGTCTTTCTTTTTGGACCCAATATCCAAACTACTCTCCTCTCTTAGATGACATGCCCAGTAAAAACAGTATGCATGGGGAGTGGCATCACTTAAAAATTGCCTCCAAGTTCTGATACTTAAATCCTGTCTTAATTAATCACTAGATATTTTGGTTGAACACATATTTGTGCTTGGTTCTTTAATGAAGATTTTCTGTAACTTCATATCTTCTAGATGTTTCTGAAAAATTCTAGAGATGTCCAAAGAATTTTGAGATATGGTAAATTCATTAAATCAACTAATTACTTAGCAAAAAGCAACAAACTGTTTTGTTGATTGTCATTCTTAATATTATACTAGTCATTACAGTAGTGTAGGAACCAGAGCGTAAAACTAATGCAGTAAGTAGGTTTTGAAGAAAAAAAACAAGAAAAATATCACCAACCATGTTAACCATCAATAATTCTCCTTAGGGAGTTAGTCCTCCAGAGCAACTAGTAAATAGCCAGGAACAATTAGTAAATAGTCTGGAACAAGTGACCTCTTTGTAATTATTAATCATTTTTAAATATATTTATTTTAGTTTAATATGATTTGCTAATGTTGGTTTAATGTGATTTCTCTGTTATTCTCTGCACATTTATATATTTTATATTTGCATTCAAATTGTATGCTTATTTGTCATAATTGGTACCATTTCTAAATTAGATTTTGTACAGCTAATAACTGTACAATAGTTAAAATTTATAGCAGCCACAAATTATAAATCTAATGGCTCTCCTCCCTAGTTCTTACCTCCCTCTCGGTTTGAAGCTTTAAAATTCCTTTAAAGTCAATCAAATCCCCTCATATGAGCCAGGGAAGGAGTCAAATTAGAAAATGATCCATTAGTCATTTGACAACAAAAATTTAACTGAGGCCATTTTTTCTTTTATCATTTAATAAATAATATTGATGATAGAAAAAATAGTTTTTCACATATAAGTTATGACAATATCATTTTCTAATAATTTAAATGAATTAACTTTTTTTTCAAAAGAACTTGCACTAAGAATGTTGTCTTTCAACTACTATAATTAAGATGTGAATACACTTAAACAAGAACTGTAACAAGATATATCATCTTGTCTATGAAGAATTTCTCAGTAATCACAGTTGGATTTAGTTGTCCTCTTCTTTATTATCCGGAAGAAAGAACCAGCTTTTTTCCTAATTTGGTTAATTTTCTCTGCTTTCCTTTTTTAAAAGTAAAATGTCTCCATTTGTTTTGTCTGATTATAAAAGTAATGTTTGCTTATTGTTCAAATTAATTTACCATTCATAGATAACAGCCACTAGCCTGAAATTTTCTGTAATGTATATGGGTTTACCATGGAATATTTACAAAAAAGGAGACCAGCCTCTCTTCTTCACAATATAAACTCAACATCTTTACAAGTTAAAATACAAATAAACAAAAACAAATATCAGCACACTTTTTAATGATTTCTAGTAGTCTATTGTACGACTGCTTCATCTTTGTAAACTTCAATCCATTATTAATAGGTTTAGTTTTCTTTTAGTTTTTCCATATTATAAACAATACTGTAATGAGCATTATTTTCTGTCTTTGTTCTCATATAGACGTAAAGTTCAGATGAATTCCAATAAGTGGAGCTTGGGTTCACATATTTTTCATTTGGATACACATTGCTAGGATGAGGCTCAGCATAAGTTATGAAACTAGGTTCCTTGGGTTCAAATCGAAGCCTCGCCACTAACTAGCTGAGGGATCTTCAGCAATTTAGTTAACTTTTCCTGACTTAGCTTCCTATCATCTGTAAGATGAGAATAATAACTATACTTATTTCTTTGGGTTGATGTGAGAATTACATGAATTAAGAAACATAACACAGAACCTTGAAGCATAGTGAACAAAAGTATTTGTCTCATTGTATTCCAGAAATAATATTGTATCAAATTACACATTTGACATCAGTGTATGAGAATCTATGTCCCATTACTTATTCAACACTGGATCACAATGTGTCATTTTTCAGTTTTGTCATTTTAATTTGCTCTTTTTTGTTTATCAGTGGAATTGAATATTTTTAATGTTTATTGACCATAGGTCTTTCCCCATGAGATTTACTCTTCATGTCTTTTACCTATTTTTCTATCAGAATGCTTCTATTCATAATTGATACATAATAATATATTAAGTATGCCAATCTTCTTTCAGCCAGAATAACAATATTAAATTCTGCTGTTTATCATCTATCTTTGCAAGTGGAAGAAAGAAGAGCATGTGTCAGGTTTGGAGAGGTAACTTAAAAATAGACTGCCAATTATCACTGTCTTAGTTTGAGGGAAAATAAGAGTCTTTGTTTTCTATGTACCCCACCACGTCCATTGAATAGATATGTACTCCTCGTTACATGCTAGAGAAAAGAGTGTGCAATTCAATATAACTTTTAACATGAGCACGGAAAACCTCTTCCCTCCTTCTGGATTCTTCCATCTAAATTACTGAAGACCCAAGAATAATCCTTCAAATATGTTGCAAACCTTGTTCACTATTTTTGTGATGTCACTTATCTTTATTTGATATTTGTTGTGCTAAAATTGTACATTTTTATGAAAGAGAGCCAGATTCTATGCATCTTTGTATTCATAATTCAGTATTCAGTAAATGTTTGCTTAATGTTAAATAAAATATGATAGTTTAAATTATGCACAATTTTGGTTCAGTTAAGGTTATGATTAAAGCATTCATTTGCAGAGTCATCCTACAACAGCACAATAAATTTCTAATTGGAATGGAGAGGCTGAGTAATTCCATCCATGTACTTCTTGCCCACCTCCTAGTTCCATGCTCCTTACTGCTATCAGATCCATAATCATGATCCAAATTATAAGCTTTTTGGATTAGCTATCCACCCTACCCTTTCTGACTCAGTTCTCTTTTTTTTTTTTTTCTTTCTATTTTTCTATTTTAATCATCCTTACTAATCTTTTTAACTATTTTTGGCTTATTTCACCATGTCCTCCTTTGTAATCCTTCTTTGATTTCCAAGACTCTTTGTCATATAGTCAAACTTTCCTCTAGGAAACACCCTTTACTATACCAACAAGGAAATCATTGATTTTCTTTTGGCAACCAAACTTCCTTTCGAGTTGAAGTAGTAGCTCATTCTCCTAATCACTACATCTCAGAGATAAGAAAAGGGATGGCATTTTTACATGGTCTATTTATAGACACATAAATACAACTTTCACTCAGCAATCCATCACACCAAAAATTCACTCATGCTGGCCTAAGCAATAGATTGGAGTCTGGAGATAGAGAGGGCTTCCTGCTTGGTTCATCCAGTGGCTGAAGGATGCCCTCAATGACCCAGGTTCTTTCCCTCTCATTGCTTTACAGTCCTCGGTGGCTTCAAGCTAAAGCTGGTTCCTTTCATGGCTGAAGGGTGGGTGCCAGTACCTATCAGGGCTCTGTGTTTCCTCCTATGTGTTGAGTAGGCAGAGAGGTTGCTTCCCAGAAAAGCAAGCAAAGAGCTTCTCCAGAACTGCACCCCCCCAAAAAAAAAAAAAAAATTCCATGAGTCTCATTGGCCATAATTGCACATCAGATCCATTACATCACCATTCACCAGCAAGGGGCATAGAATTATGCTGATTGACTAGGACTAGCCAGGACCCACAATCCGAGCTGGGAATGAGGTCAGCTTCCACTGCGTGAACCGAGCTTTGAGGGAGATTGTGAATACCCAAACAAAAGTACAGTTCTCTTGGAAAGAGAATAGATAATAATAAACTACTTACTATGTCCCAGAAACTGTCCTAAGCATTAAAGGTATTTTAGTCACTTGCAAGTCAAAACTACCCTGGGAGGTAGGTATTATAATCATCATCTTTGCTTTACAGACAAGGAAACTGAGGCATACAGAATTTGAGTGACTTACTCAAGGTTTCAGAATTATTAAGTGGCAGAAATGGGATTCATACCCAGACATCTGGCTTCAGAGGCTGTAAACCACTAAACAGCATTGTTTTTATGTTATCGACTATCATTTTCTTGAAGTCTATGGTGAAAGACCTAGGCTTTGTATTTAATGTAGTTCTTTCATTGAATTCTAGCTCATTATATGCTGGCTGTGCAGTCTTGTGGGAAATGACTTAAACTTTCTGAATTTTAATTTTTTACTTGGAAATTGAGCAAGATAATGGCTACTGTCAGGGATTGTGTGAAGAATAATAAAATAGTGCCTGTTTCCCCAGTACTTAGCAGGCATTTAATAAATGTCATCTCTTCTTATTTTCTATGAGGCAATCCTATTTCATATTAGGGCATTTGTAAATGTAAATGTAAATAATTATTATAAAATTTGTGGTTATTCTACAAATTATAATATGCTTCTAATCCCTTGTTCAAATGATACAGAATATAATTTCATTAAAAATATCTTCCTAATATCAGATGCACATAAATAAATATGTGTAAAATGAAGTACTCACTGCATGTACTCTTTCTCAAAAATGCTGTGATGCAGTTAAAAAATCTAAAAGAGAGTTGCATGTGCCTAAAACATTAGATTTCTTTTTGACTTTCCACACAGTTATAAAATTACTTCAACCTGCCCCTGAATGTTGGCACAAAATCAAATTTTCAACCTAATATTAATCCTGCCAATATACTCAAGAAATACAAGCCAACAGATCTGGGAGAACAATCTGGCAGCACTTAGTGACATCAAGAATGTGCACTTCTATGACCTACCAACCCCCTCCTGGGAGCCTCTTCCATAGGTCTATGGAGAAGCATATTCCTGGGGGCTTGTTGAAGATTTTTCTGGGGAGCAGAGGAATATGGCAACCCAGGTGTTCCTTTCTAGAAGAAGAAATGAATAAAGTGTGATAGGAATAACCTATGGCTTATGCGGTGATATACAAGGAATTTCTGGCAGTGTTGTACCCTAACAAGCCCAAGCATAGGTTCTGCAACTTGTCTGTGGCAGGGATAGCAGTGCCTCAGTACCACCTGCTGCTCTGTCCACCCCCAACATGTTGACTCAGGACTATCTCCCCAAAACACAGTCTCTTAACACCACTGAGAAGTGGTCAGAAGCAATGAGCTACATGCACTTACAGCACATGGCCGAGTCTAAAACCAAAATTTTAAGTTAAAAATAAAAAGATTTTTATTAAATCATTTTATTTAATAATTAAATATTAATTATTTAATCATTAAATTATTAATTTAATAATAATAATGATTGTAATGGGATTATAAATATCAGAGTTGCATTGAAGGTGAACCGGATTGAAAGGGTTTGTTTAAAGGCAGGTATCCCACAGAGCGGCACTACAAATATAGATAGGTGCTTGTATGATATACTTCTAAGGTATGACACTGGTACAGAGAGTTGACAACAGAGTGGTATATGGGAAAAATCTATCTATTGCATACTAGGGGTGATAATTAATAGGAATACCTTACTAATACCACACAAAATTAGGAACAAATAATTAAGGGATGAAAGAGCTACAAGATGTTTTGGGTCATGAGAATTGTTTAAAATGGAAAATGAGGATTATACAACTAAGTGATGATAATGTGAGATATTGATTAATTATCGTGGACAGCATGTATGCCATATGAACTTAGGAACCCCTGACTTTATAAGTCAAGCCCTCGATCTTGAAGCTTGCTCTTGTGGAACTATTGGTTGTAAAGGGGAGGCTAAGCCAACCTATAATTATGCCTAGGAGTCACCTTCAGAGAAACTCTTTTTTTTGCTCAGATGTGGACTTTACCTCTCTAAGCCCAACTCTGTAAATAAATTCATCACCCTACCCCCCAACATGGGACAGGAAACCCAGGTAAGTAAGTCTTCATGGTGATGTAAGACATGGATTCTGGGAAGGAGCCTGAGACTCTATAAAAGTTTCACTCACTAAGTTTCTTCTTCAGAAACTTAAATCCTCCAGAGAGCTCCTATGCCAGCCAAGTCCCAAAACCCAGAGGCAATAGCCTCTTCAAGAACATAAACTAGATGTGTCCCCTTTGCTCATAAAGTTGACACCCCTTTTCAACATGAACAGGTTAGGGTGGTCACTGCCTAGACATCCCTGAAGATCAGAAAAGTGATTAAACTAGAGGAAGTGGTAGCAACAGACAAGATGGAATTTAACAAAGGATTATGAATACTGAATTTCTATACCATTTTCTTTTTCTTAGTTGCTAGGGTACTAGTATGGCTAGAAGGAAAGAACCTAAATAGTGGAACTGTAACCCTAACATTCTTTGGAATTTGCTATACTGTTAAATTGCAATTTGAAAGTTACCACTTTTTTGTATGTGTCTTTCACAATACGGAAATAACTGAAACTGTGGAACTATAACCCATAGCATTCTCTTAAATTTGCTTTCTAATTACTTATTAAACTGCACTTGGAAAGTTATCACTTCTCTCTATATATGTTATATTCCACAATAAAAAAAGATAAAAAATAAATAAAAAATAAAAAGTAAAATAAATAAATACATAAAAAGAAGTCTATCTGTAGCAGAATACCTTTTTTTTTGGTAAATTTAAAACAGATATATTCACAAAACAATGTACAATTTCAAGGATACATACTAATTCAAGGAAATGTATTAACCATTAGTGTGGATAACTATAGAAGGAGGGAAATGGGACTAGGAAAAAGAGCAAAATAGAATAAAATAAAATAAAAATAAAGCAAGAAAGTGACTTGTATAGAGTAATGATGATGATCTATCATCAATTGAGGGTTATGATTAGCTCAATTTCTTGTTGCTAAGGCCCAATTAAAACAAAAGAAAACAAAATTAAAAAGCTGGGGGGTGGAGAAAGAAGGAAGGAAGGAAGGAAGGAAGGGAGGGAAGAAGGGAGGAGGGAGGGAGGAGAGAGGAGGGGAGGAAAAATTACAATCAGGCCTTATTTCATGCATATCTGTGTAACAGCTTCTCTTTTAATCTTCCATAATAGCTCTAATCCAATTTGCATATCTGAGTATCACCAAAGCATATTTTCTGAAGACGACTGCTTTAATTACAACTTCTTTTAGTATATTCTTATATTGACTTCAGAGACATTTAGATATTAAATAGATTGATTTAATCCATATTTAAAGTAAAAAAAGGAAGGGCAAATTGCCTGTCTACCTCACTTTGTACTTTACTAAACGTGCTGAACATTTTCTTTACAGGATAGTTTCTATTGCCATTTATCAATCCTATTTCTCACTGTCAGAGAGAATTCCCAAGTAATAAAAGGGTGGACACTTTCATTGTGTGCACAGTGATCCTATGAATTGTGTGCCTCTTAATGTTTTCTTTTACTATGAAATAGTATAGTTAAATTAAATGTATATAAAAATATTATAAGAGGCTAAGAGGGAAAGAGAGAACACAGACACACATAGCCTTCCTCTGGGTTGGGGAGATACCCTAAGCTCCTTAGAACCTAGGCAGAATCTGGAGGGAATTTTAGGGGGAGTAGGAGGAGATTGGCAAGGAGGAGAAGTGGCTTCCATGCCAATACTCCCACAGTTAACCTTGTCTAGTACCAGTGTCTGTCACAGAAACTGGGAAAGAAATAGATTATTCAGTACATGATGTTAAGAAAATCACCTACCTATTTGGAACAAAATCCATTTCAATTTGCACCAATCTCCGTCTGTCCAGATAAGTTCCACATGGATTAAATAATCAAATATTTTAAAATCTGGAAACTGAAGAAAATAGAGGAAAATGTCAGCTAGGTCACGCCCAAATATCTGACACACAGAAACCATTAGTTTGTTTTATGCTAAATTTGGGGGTAATTTCTTACACAGCAATATATAACTAATACAAGAGTAAAGAATCTGGAAAGAAAATGGGGTGATGGAGAGTTCAAGTGCTTGGATAGAAGCAGGGAACATTTCAACTAACATAAGTGGAAAGAATTTAAAAAGGTGCTATGATGCAAGGTGTCTGGTAGATTTGGAAGTGGAATATAGAAGGGGTTCCTCTCTGGTTGCATACATATTCTGAATAAAATATGAGTAAGGTCATTAACTGGGGTAAGAAGAAGGGACAGGATGTACTCGTTTGAGGAGAAAAGAGAATATTTTTTTTGAAATAGCGGTTTTGGAGAACAGAGAAGCAAATATCCTGGGAAAGAGAAATAGGAGTTTTAGACACTGATGACTGCCAATCTGAGAGACAGTACAGCATCAAGACAGAGAACACAGACCCTGGAGCCAGACTGCCTGTTCTGCGCTCTTCTAACAGTGTGCTCATGGGTATACAGAATCTTCTTGTACCTCAGTTTGCTCATCTGTAATCCAGAGGGCTATGGAAAGGAACGTTAGATGAGTCAGCATATATGTAAAGTGCCTGACTACTTGTTCTTTTTATGTAAGTGTTAGTTACTACTGAGTTATGGCAAGTAATGTGGATGCTATTTACAATGGGAAAAATGCATCATAAAGGTAAGATTTTACACTTTCCTTCTCTTCTCTATTGGTTTACCTCATCCTCTTATCTATGATGATCCTTTAGACTCATTCTCAAGGCTTCTTTTAATAGATCAGTAAAAGATGTATTTTCCAAGAGCATTAGTAAAAGGTTTCCCTTCTCAAAATGTGTTCCCTACCAGTCAGGTAATTCAAAAATTATGATTCATTTATCATTTTCCATCAGACCACTGACAACCCAGGATTTTCCTGTGAACATCCTGGGGAGAGAGAAAGAGGAACGGAGAGGCATAGTTTAAATAGGTGTAATATTTGAAGACATTAAATAATTTTTCTTCACTATCTAAATCTGACTTCCACCCTTTAAGCTTCCAAGGAAAAAGAAAGCAGATTCTGCCTAGAAAAGAGATTCAAAGCTGACTCTCCTATATCCACAGGAAGGCAAAATTCTTGAAAGCCAGGGTTTGGAGAAAAAGAAAAAGCCTTTTTAAAATTCTTAAAAATCCCATTACATCTCAGGAGCAACCCTGAAGGATTTGGATGACAGAGGTTTATTGAAAGCCACAGGTGGGGAGAACTCATGATATAAGTCAAGTATATGCCCACTGATGTTTTCAGAGAAAGAGAGGAGAGAAGAAAGTGAGGTGGACAGACATACAGACTTTTCTCCCTCCCTCTCCAGTGTGAACACTGAGAGAAAAGTGTGTCCCTTACCTCCCTCCTCACAGAGTAGGAACATTTTCAAGCCCCCTTGGAGATGTGTCGGGATTGAAATAGCAACCTCATCCTAATTTCCCTCTGCTTCTGTGCAGTATGAAATGGATTCAGAAGTTGGCATGTGCTCTGAGTAGGAGGTTACAGAAAATTAGATAACTGGAGAGATAACAGTGGTAGCCATGGAGGAGGGGACAGTGGCCCTGCAAAAGAGACATCAAGGGGAAAAAAACAAAGATGGCAGCATAGAGAGGAGTGGAAGCTAAGTAGTCCCCCTGGAACAACTACAAAAAACCAGAAACAACTAGTAAATAATCCAGAATAACTACAGGGGGACAAACAAGACCATCCACCCATCATACACCAACCTGAATTGGGAGGAATGCCCGACAACACAGCATAAAATCTGTAAGTAAAAGCTGCGGATCCAAGTCGCGAGACCCCCTCCCCCATAGCCCGAGCTGCAAAGCCTCGTGGTGCCAGAGAGAAGCTCTCTCCCAGCAAGCGAATATAGCTCAGCTGAGCTCCAACTGGGGTTTTAAGTAGCGAGTGTGAACTGCTCACTACAGGTACGTCAGGGTGATGACTGACCTTGGAGAGCTGGAGGGTTGCCTTGGACTGGGTCTGAAGGGGACTATCTGTTTCTTTTTCTGCTCAGTGGAGAAAGCCCCAGTCATTTTCAGTTTCCAGGGCTGTGACTCTGGGAAGGGTGGAGACAGCACAAGCAGAGAGAGAGTCCATTGAAATGCTAATGACCTCCCCCTAGGGGGTCTATCTTCTCTAGGAGGAAAGGGGTGGGGCCCTTTCCATTGAGAACCAGACCCCAGAGCCTGGGGGAACACAGCCATACCTCCTCACACCAGACAAGAATTATAGGCTAACAGGCATCACCTGCTGGGCAGAAAAGCACAGTGACCTGAGGCATCACAGGGTGGAGCAATTTTCTAAGACACACCCACAGGGAAACCAGATACTGAATATTTCTTCCCTCTGGGACCTGAGCCTGTTCTGGTCTGGGAAAACCTAATTTGGATAACCAAGGAAACCATGCCTAGATAACAGAAAATTATAACCTACACTAAGAAAAACAAAGTTATGGCCCAAAGGAACAAACTTCAACTGAGATACAGGAAGTTAAACAACTAATGCTAAATCAATTCAAAAAGTTTAGAGAAGATATTGCAAAAGAGCTAGAGGCTGTAAGGAAAACACTGGGCATACATAAGGCAGAAATCGAAAGTTCAAAAAAACAACTAGTAGAATCTATGGAAATGAAAGGCACAACACAAGAGATGAAAGACACAATGGAAACATACAACAGCAGATCTCAAGGGGCAGAAGAAAACACTCAGGAACGGGAAAACAAAACACCTGAAAGCCTACACGCAAAGGAGCAGATGGAGAAAAGAATGAAAAAATATGAGCAACGTCTCCGGGAACTCAAGGATGAAACAAAGTACAATAATGTACGTATCATTAGTGTCCCAGAAGGAGAAGAGAAGGGAAAGGGGGAAGAAGCAATAATAGAGGAAATAATTAATGAAAATTTCCCATCTCTTATGAAAGACATAAAATTACAGATCCAAGAAGCGCAGCGTACTCCAAACAGAAGAGATATGAATAGGCCTATGCCAAGACACTTAATAATCAGATTATCAAACATCAAAGATAAAGAGAGAATCCTGCAAGCAGCAAGAGAGAAACGGTCTATCACATACAAAGGAAGCTTAGTAAGACTATGTGCAGATCTCTCAGCAGAAACCATGGAGGCAAGAAGGAAGTGGTGTGATATATTTAAGATACTGAAAGAGAAAAACTGCCAACCAAGAATCCTATACCCAGCAAAGCTGTCCTTCAAATATGAGGGAGAGCTCAAAATATTTTCTGACAAAGAGACAATGAGAGACTCTCTGTCCTACAGGAAATACTAAAGGGAGCACTACAGGGTGATAGAAGACAGGAGTGTGTGGTTTGGAACACAATTTTGGGACATGGTAGCACAACAATGTAAGCACACTGAACAAAGGTAACTATGAATATGGTTGAGAGAGGAAGGTGGGGAGCATGTGAGACACCACAAGAAAGGAGGAAAGATAAAGACTGGGACTGTGTAACTTGGTGAAATCTAGAGTATTCAACAATTGTGATAAAACGTACAAATATGTTCTTTTACGAGGGAGAACAAGCAAATGTCAACCTTGCAAGGTGTTAAAAATGGGGAGGGATGCAATCAGCATAAACTAGAGACTGTAACTAATAGAATCATTGTATTATGCTTCCTTTAATGTAACAAAGGTGATATACCAAGGTAAATGCAGATAAGAGGGGGGGATAGGGGAGGCATGTTAGACACTTGACATTGGTGGTATTGTCTGATTCTTTATTCTACTTCGATTTAAGGTTATTTTTCCTTTTGCTGCTTCCTAGCTGTCACTTTTTTTCCTCTTTCTTTTGCCTCTCTACCTTCTTTGACTCTCCCTCCTGCCTTGTGGAAGAAATGTAGATGCCCTTATATAGATAGTGGTGAAGGTGGTGAACACATAAATGTATGATCATGCAGAGAACCATCGATTATTTACTTGGGATGCAATGTATGGTGAGTGAACAAAACCATATTAAAAAAAAATGGGTTGATGCCAAAACCTCAAGGACAATATACTGAGTGAAATAAGCCAGACACATAAGGACAAATATTGCAGGGTCTCACTGATAGGAACTAATTATAATATGTAAACTCATAGACATGAAATGTAAGGTACCAAGATATAGGACAAGGCTTAAGAATGGTTGCTTAGTATGACCAGAATGTTCAATTAGGATGAACTTAAATGTTTGGAAATGAACAGGGGTGTTGGTAGCAAGATGTGAGAATAACTAACAGCGCCAAATGGTGTGTGAATGAGGTGGAAAGGGGAAGCTCAGGGTCATATATGTCACCAGAAGGAAAGTTGGAGGTCAAAAGATGGGAATGTATAAAACTGAATCCTATGGTGGGCAATGTCCATGATCAATTGCACAAATACTAGAAATCGCTTCCATGAACCAGAACAAATGTATGACAATACAATTAGAAGTTAATAATAGAGGGGCATATAGGGAAGAACTATATACCTATTGCAAACTATATACTACAGTTAGTAGTATTTCAACATTTTTTCATAAACAGTAACAAATGTACTATATCAATACTACGAGTCAACAATTGAGGGGGGTTGGTTAGGGATAGGGGAGGATTAGAGTTTCCTTTTCTTTTTTTCTTTTTTCATCTTTCACTTTATTTCTTGTCTGGAGCAATGAAAAGTTTCTAAAAATTGAACAAAAAGTAAGTGTGGTGATTGATGCACAGCTGTATAAGGGTACCCAGGGGCAAGTGATTGTACACTTTGGATCTTTGGATAATTGTATGGTATCTGAACAATCACAATAAAAATGGAAAAAAAAAAAAAAAAAGAGAGACATCAAGGAACACAGCCTGAAAGGGGGGGGTTAGTTGGACTAAGAAGGCGAGACTCAGAATATTTGTAGTGCTAAAACAAAGTGGAGATGGGGCAGAGTCAGCAGGGAGAGAAACACCAGGTCCTGGGGTTTCCAATCTGTCAGGTTTGCCTAGGACAGAGTGGTTCCCAGGATATGGGGCATTCAGCTTTAGGACCCAAACAACCCCCATAGAGTTGGTCACCCTACCAGGTGTTAACTAGGCTGAAATTAGGCCACCAGTCTTCATAGATTCAGATATCAGGGGCAGATGCCAGCAGGACATCTGTGGGCATGTACCTATGGCTCTGAGGCATGCACTCTACTGTCACATGATCTTGTAAACTTGATCCATCTTAGCAAGGAGAAGGGATGGAGGGAATAGTCCTGAGTAGGGGTGAGTTGATAGAGCAACTTTTATCACTAAGCATTTACCTGAAAGAGAATGCTTTCATCCAGAAAAGACTTTTAAACCAAAGAAAGATCCTTTTAATTGATAAGCTTATGTTCTTTCTCCTTTCCCCAGTGAGGGACGGGGGCTCAGAAGAAGTAGGCTCAGATCCATTACAGAGCAAGACGGAGCTATAATTTCTTGCACATGTAAGGTGGAGTGTATATAAGGTTTTGACCTTGTTAAGCTGTGTGGTGGCCTTACACTGTGTCAACTTAACAAAGCTGGATCTATATTTTGAGAATTTCCTTTCCTACATAGTTGGATTAGCATAGGGCATGAGCGTAATTTGGGCATGATTTGGGAGGCAGAAGTAAAGCAGCAGCCACATTTATGCTTGGATGTTTCATGTAGGTCCAGGTGCTATTGTGGCTCACTCCCGGTATCCTGGATCTGCTGGCTCACTTTGTTGGCATGGATCAGCAGCCAGGCCTGCCACTCCTGCAGCTCCCACTCAGTCTCTTCTCTCAGCCTCTCCAAATTCCAAGCCACTTTCATGTGCAGCTGCATGGCAAAGTGTCAGCTCTTTCACAGGTTACCAGCATCTTCAAAGAGGAGGCTTGGAGGCAGGTTCCAGCATGAGATAGAGCCGGGTCCAGTGTGCCCTCATGGATTCCAGCTCGTCTTCACATTCATCTTGCCTTTCTGATAGCTCACCCTGCTGAATTGAGGCACAGCTCCGCAACCCATTTGGACAGACTGCCTAGTCAGCTACCATAATCACATGAGGTCTGATGTGATAAATGTACTTTACCCTTAAGAGTTAATCTGCTTCTGTGATGAAGTCCTAACTGATGCTGCATTGAGAAAGTAGCTTCACTTTCTCCTGACAACAACCCTATTATTATCTTAATTTTTCATTTGGAAGAGGCTAAATAATGAGCCCTAAATCCTACAGCTCATAAGTGGCAACCTGGGATTTGAACCCAGGCGTCTCTGGCTCCACAGCCCTCATTCCTTCCAAGTTGGCTCTCACCAGTCATTATCATCCCAGGTCAATCAATTAATCATGTTAGTCATTGCCTATCAGAATTCTGACAAAATGAAAAAAAAGGCAGGTAAATGGAAAGTGGGAGAAAGGAGAATAGGCAGTGCTGTAGAGAGCAGGCCCAGGTGGAATGCCATTTAGAGCAAGTTCTGGTTGCCTGGGCTTGAAGCTCACAGGTGAAACTACTACATCATAAAACACTGACCCTGTGTGCTTTAATCCTTAGACAACTATAAGAGGTGGGCATTATTATCAATCCCTTCTTACAGATGGTAAGATTACTCAACTGGTTGGCCTCAAGCCAGGATTCAAACCCAGGACAAGTTGGCCTCTGGAGTCAAATTCTCTGAATAAAATCTAGCAGACCCCACAAGGAGGCACTGAAATTCTATAGGAGAGTTAGGGCTTCACTGAAGATAAACCTTATAATTTTGTTTAGAGTTAGCCTCACATTCAGAAAAATAAAAGACTGCCTTCAAAACAAATACAGAGAAAAGACAACAGAGTAACATTAGAAGGACTTTCCTCGAATAACTTATTACTCTTACGTCTTTACAGGAGATTAAATTGCTAATTAAAACAAAATGTTGAGCAATTGAATACTGAAACCACCACTATTATTAATCACTAAAGTAAATTCCATTGCAGTGAAATTTCAGGAGTATGGTCCATTTACTTAAATTGAGGATTGTCAGAGATTCCTCAAGTGTCCACAGCAAATGAATCAGCTGCACTAAGGCTTTTGTTTAGTGGTGTTATGTGGTAAATGAGTCTCATGTTGTACAGAAAACCTGTTTAATTACAATTATCTTGAAAAGTTATATCTATAGAATAAAAGGAAGGCCCTTAGTGTTCATCTAACATCAACAGGAGGGAAAATTGAACTATGAAGTATAAAGAGAGAGCTATAAACACAAAGAAAGAAAAATGAGAGAGGAAAAAAGAAAAAGAAAAAAAAGAAAGTATGTGGGAGGATTTCCAGACTGTTTACTTTAATTCTTAGAATTAGGCTTTTGATATCAAGCTTAAATATCATTCCCAAAGCTAAGCAAGCATCCCAAAGAATCTATGAAGACAATCATAATAAACATTACTGCCTGACATAGGCGTAGGATGTCCTCCCCAAAGTCAGAGAAATTTATCCCACATATCTTCTTGAAAGAAAAATGGGAAAGGGAGTTAAAAATCAGTAAATATATCTGAGAGCAAACATTAATTTGATCCCATTTTGCTATTGTCTTTTTCTTCTGTCTAGACAGGGATCACTTTCAAAATAAGAAAGTAGCAAGTGAAAAATGCCTAAGGCACAAGTACTTTTAATATATGACTTTTGAAGGGAATAAATGAAAAAGGCCCTCATTACATTACCCTCAATAATACATTATACACTAATAACAGCAATTCTTCCTATTTTTATAGACTTTAGTGTTTACAAAACACATTCACATTCACTATCTCTGATCTTCCTTTATATCAGCTCTGTGAAGGACAGGTATTGTTATCCCTGTTTTACAGATGAAGAAACTGAGTCTAAGAACTTTAAGTGAATCGTCCAGTTCACAGGTCAGAACTTGAGAAAGCAACCAAGAATGATTGCCTTTTTGCTTGCTTGAATATCTTCTCAAAGTTAAGATTTTATACCAAATAGTTATATTCTCAATTGTGCTTTACAATACCCAGAGTCCCGATTGTTCCACAAATCCTATTTTTACATAAATGGGAACTGGACAATTAAACCTTTTTTCCCCACTAAAACATTCTTTAAAGACTCTTCCTCAGGTGTATGTGACCAGAAATGTCCTGGTCTCTTTCTTATTCCTGTGTTGTATAGAAAAATTAAATCAACTCAACAGGACAGAAAATTTCAACCAGAACCATAAATTGGACCATCACACAATTAAGAAACAAATCACCTGCAGTCTCCTCCAACCATTCTTAGACTGTTTCAGTAGAAATTCAGCTTAATGGAGGAAGTAAATAAGGGTATAGTTTTCTACTTAATAAATTATTTGAGCACTGACCTTTGAGAATCATGATCTTTAAAAAAATCTTCTGTTTCATAAAATAAGTTTTTTTAATTTAAACCACTCTGTAAGAGCCTGCACTGGGTGGACATTTTTGTCTAGTTTTGTTCACTGTTTTAACACCAATGCCTGGAATATGGTAGATGCTGTACAAATACTTGTTGAATGAAGGAAGATTTACAAGCAAAGGCTTAGTAAAGAATTAGGTGTCCCATCTTCTTTTGAATAGCAGCAATTGGTTTACCAATATGGCCCATAAAGTCTATTCCTCCTCTCGTTCTATAGCCTATTCTTCAGCTTTAGCGCCTCCTCTTATTGGGCCCAGTTCCCACTGTCTACACACTTGACGTAGGCAAGTGGGACAAAAGGGTTAAAGACCATGAAGCAGCCTCCGTTGGAACAGGGCTAAAATGATGCAATCTTATCTTTTCCATAGTCTTTCATCTTTTACTTAACTCCCATTTATGTCTTTTTCAGCCTCCAACTTTTAACTGGCCTCCATTAATCTGATAATTACTATCATTGACATCTTGTTGACTATACACTTATTGCATTATCCCTCTGACCTGGTGGAACCCTAACAGCCGTGTGTCTGGAACAACTGCTGATAAAATTAGTAGCGGCCTTGTGAAAGTTGCAAAGAAACTGCTAAATATTAAGCTCATACACAATTTTAAAATGAAAAAATAATGTGCATGATATCGCCAATCACAACAAAATATACTTGGCTAAACTTAAAGTCAACCTTCTTTGCTAGCCATTAAGAATTCCACTTTCTTTAACCATATCCAGCAAATAATCTAAGGAATGTCAGCTTGTTTCTCTGACAAATTCTGTGTGTGTGTGTGTGGTTTTTTTCATAAGTATATTAAAGGCTGCTCTCTGATAAACTTTGGCATCTAAGTCTCCATAGCTATTGTTCTACTGATAAATTGGAGATATGGGCTTTCCATAGGCAATGTTTATTTAGATTTTTCTGGTGTCTAAATATATTATCAAAGAGAAAAACTGTTTAAATAGTCATATTAATATATGAGTTTTTCTAACTTTTTAGGTAAACATTTTAAGTTATATAGAATTCAGAAAAATATTATACTAGAATGGTTTTAATAGTGTAGTCTTTTTGTTCTTTGACTGGTAAAACTTAAAAATTTAATTGTCATGTGCATATTACAATTGGCAGTGTTCAGCTTCATTTAGCACCTAATCCTATAACACCGTCTGAAGGAGATTTACAATAGAGAATCTTTTGAAATGAGGACTTACTCTTTTTTTTGTACATAGAAAATTATTTTAATGTGCTCACAGATCAGCAGCAAACTTTTTCTGTTGTCAAAATCATTATCTACTTGCAAAGACATTCCTTTGCCTTATGCCATAACTCCAGTGCTAACCTTTTCCTCTGTCTTTATCATTTACATGACTAATTGGTTTTGCACCCCTTATCTTTTTTCTCATGTCATGCCTGACCACACTATTCTCTTTATTTTTTAAAGGAACCATTGCTTCCTACATTTTAGTAGAATAATTTATCTTCTAACAGATAGTCATTCATTTTCTCCATATCTAAACTTCCCTTTTAGAGTTATATTTGAATTAAACCAGCAAACGTCCCTAAATAAATCACATCTCGGCAATTTTTAAATTCTTTCTCTCTCTACACACCCCTTGGACTGAGTAAACCAAATGTATTTCCTGTTAACATTTAAAACAAAAGATACTAACATATAATATGTGAACCTAAACTTATCTGGTTCATCTTGAAGTGAAAGTTTAACGTTCCTCTCTACAGAGTAGGAATTCTTTATATGCAAATTTTTCTTGAATCCCATCCAAATTGGTTTAGTTACTGGAGAATGTAAAACAACTTTTAAAAAAGATAATTTCATACTCATGCACTTTGAGGATAGGGTTGAATAAGCATCTGTGTCTTCTTCCAGTCCTGAACCTATTAACGATAAAAGAGCAGGTGCCACTAAAATATCCCAGTTTAATGTGGAGGTTAAAGCATCACTGAAAATTTAGTTCACTAGATCAAGAGTTGGCAAGCTACAGCCTAAGGGCCAAAACTGACCTGCCAACTGTTTTTTTTTTTTTTTTAATTAAATTCAGTTTTATTGAAATATGTTCACATACCATACAATCATCCATGCTATACAATCAACTGTTCACAGTACCATCACACAGCTATGCATTCATCACCACAATCTATTTCTGAACATTTTCCTTACATCAGAAAGAATCAGAATAAGAATAAAACATAAAAGTAAAAAAGAACACCCAAATCATCCCCTCTATCCCACCCTATTTTTCATTTAGTTTTTGTCCCCATTTTTCTACTCATCCATCCATACACTAGATAAAGGGATTGTGATCCACAAGGTTTTCACAATCACACTGTCACCCCTTGTAATCTACATTGTTACACAATCGTCTTCAGGAGTCCAGACTACTGGGTTGGAGTTTGATAGTTTCAGGTATTTACTTCTAGCTATTCCAATACATTAAAACCTAAGAGGTGTTATCTATACAGTGCATAAGAATGTCCACCAGAGTGACCTCTTGACTCCATTTGAAATCTCTCAGCCACTGAAACTATATTTCGTTCCATTTTCATCCCCCTTTTGGTCAAGAAGATATTCTCAATTCTATGATGCAGGGTCCAGATTCATCCCCGGGAGTCATATCCTGCGTTGCCAGGGAGATATAAACCCCTGGGAGTTGGGTCCCACATAGGGGAGAGGGCAATTAGAGAGAGAGAGAGAGAGCTGCCAACTATTTTTGAAAATTAAGTTTTATTGGAAAAAAGCCATGTCCATTTGTTTATATATTATCTATGGCTGTTTTCACACTGGAATGGCAGAACTGATGAGCTGCAACAGAGGCTGTCTGGCTTGCAAGGCCTAAAATATTTACTACCCATATGCCCTTTATGAAAAAATTTACCGACTCCTGCTCTAGAGCATTGCGTAAGTACCATTAGGACTACCACACACCTCACCATCCCTGGGAGAAGATTATTTCTATGTTCAAGTCCTTATACTCTCCACCAAGACTTTACAGATAAAGTTGATTGTGCTACTTTGTCGGCCACACAGCTTAGAAAAATTAGTGGTACACATCAAAAATTGTAAAAATGTTCTAAAGAGGGATGCAACAGTTTTCTTAAAACAAAGAAAATCAACCCAGTGACCACAATATGTTATAGAGCAGAAAATAGAATCTCAAATGTCTACCAAATATAGAATAACAGAACAAAGCAAATTGGAGAGGAATATGTGTTTGGATCTAATTAAAGAAATTATAGAATGAGAAAGCTAGCCTTCTAAACAGAAATTTTTATTTCTTTACTAAATAATTTTTATAATGTTTATGTAGTGAAATTAAAGGCAAGTAACTTTAAGTTTGTGAAGTATTAATCATGATAAAGAGCTGGGTCAACTATTTTGGTAAATTCATGATTTAACATTAACATTAGTTGTGTTAAAGAGGCAATTGGAGAAAAGAAAAAAAAAAACATAACCCACAATATCTCACCCAAGACCATTTACCTACTTAGAGTTTGATAATACACTAATTTAGGTTAAGTTGCCAGTGTGCCATTGTGAAAAGTCTGAAAGATTTTAAAATAGAGTTTTATTATTTTAAACATATCTTATGAATGGAATGAGGTATATCACTATTTGTGACTGAAGGACTTTAAGGAAGTTATAATATTAATATCTTTCTTTTATTAGATGTCCACACTGCATTAAAGGCTAAAAGATAGATTTTTCTCATGTATTACCCCAGATGAGGAAGTTGATGATCAAATCACGTTAACTAATATCATTTTACATCCATACACTGGCAATACAACATAGACTCTTGAAGAGGAGTGAGGCTGGGATTTGAACCCAACTCTAACTCTAAACTGCCTCATCATCATGATATAGCTCACTCTCTTTTTAAGTAGGATATGCACCCTATTTTACTTTGTACTTTAAAAAATGAACAGTGTACAAAGAGATGCACAATAATCATTTGAAAGAAGAGAAAGGATTTGTATTTAAATATTGGAGGTGCTAAAGCAATAAACCTGGGTATCATGAGGTATTTTAAACAAAAATTGTGTTTGTTCTATCTGAATTAAGTAGCTAACTCACAATACTGCAGCAGAACAACTCAAACCTACCCCAAATAAATTATTAAAAAGAGAAATTAATAAGATTTATTAATCTCCACTGGAACCATTCTCTTCAAGTTCATCAATGATCTCCATTTGGTTAAACTAAAGATCAACTGTGATTCCCCAATTTACCTGAGCTATCGGTAGCATTTGACACAGTGTATCACGTTCTCCTTCTTGATAAAATTTCTTTCTTGGCTCCCAGGACAACACAGTAACCTGGTTTTCTTCCTCCCTCTCAATCTTGTGTGTTGGTTTCCCCTCTACTCTCTGACTTCATTGGTACAGAGACCCAGGGATCAGTCTCATAGCTTCAAATAACATCTATGCACCAAGACTACCAAATTTATATCTTCAGCCTGGGCCCCTCTCTTAATCTCCAGCATCTCCACTTGGGTGTCTAATAGATATTTCAAACTTAACATATCAGAAATAGTTTCTGGTCTTCCCCAAATCTGTTCTATCTTTGACCTTCAACCCCATCCTGTTGGTTCTCAGGTTAAACACCTTGCAGTCATCCGTGATTTCTCTTTCTCTCACTCCACATCTAATCCTTCAGAAATGCTGCTGGGTACAATGTAAAAATATATTCACAGTCTACCATTTTTCACCATTGCCATAGTTACCAACATGGTTTAAACCCCATTACTTCTCACCCAGATTGTTGTATGTTTCCTTTGGTTGTAGGATAATTATATAGATTTACTTCGCATAATGACTGTTCAGTTCATTATTTTTTGCCCAAAGGCTCATGAAAAACTACAACTTTTTTTTTAAAACAATTCCATATATATACTTTTTCTCTCAAAAACACACAAAATAAATGTTACATTTTGACATGGTTTGACATAAAGACCGAGTCACCATTTAACACAAAACTGAGTTTCTAGTGAAGGAATATTACTTGGGAAAATTTTGAATTGTGTGCCATGTTTGGAAGAATCAAAATATTTTGTTTTGCAAATGTATACTGAGCAAGAGGGGTGAAGAGGTAGCTTCTTCTATAACTCTTGTCTGTCAATGCATGTTATTTCCAAGTATTTCAAACGGTTTTCATGTTTAGCCTATGCTTATTACCGAGCACATATGACTCTGATATTGAAGTCCCAACTGGAAGTAAATCATCTGTTTTTCCTCCATGTTGCAAAGAAAACCTCCTTTGCAATTCTCCTCCACTAACTCCAACAACCTTAACCCACTATCAAGTATGCTTTTCTTTGGTGAATACAAATAAGCCCATGTTATCTTTTATGTACAAAATATATTAATTTGTGTTCTATTTTTTATAACTTATATAAATGTGTTTTCATTTTTCAATTGACATATTTTTCTAATTTTGATACTGTTTGAGTATCTTATATGGAATGGGATGTCTTATATGGAAATAAATACAGAATATAAATAACCATATTGCAAGTCATTCTTAATGTTAGTGCTTGGGTATGTCTTTAAACTTGCTCTCAAATAATTGCTCAGAACAGCTTTAATTTAGAATTTGAACAAAATTCAGGAAAATACACTTATTTCAAATTATATGGCATGTCTTGGTTTCATTACACTTTAAACTTATTAATTTTTATATTTTGCATTTATACCCTGCAAGCTCATGTATGCCTGAATATGCCTGCCATGCACTGAATGTAATAACCTGAATTATCAATAAAAATATACATGGCGACCTAGGGGTACACTGACTGGGGAACGGAATGGTGAGCTGTGGTGTGTGCATGCAATGGAATATTGAGCACTATGAGGAGTGAGGCTGTGAGACACGCAAGGAAGTGGGTGGATCATGTGGACAGCATGTTGAGTGAAGTACACCAGAAGCAAGGGCAGACACTATAGTGCCTCACTAATGTGGACTGACTACAATGTGTAAACTCAGAATCGAATCTTAGAGCACAGTCTAACAGAGAAATGATTACTGTAGTGGTCCCTGGATTGTGAGCTCTTGCAGCAGTCAAATCTATTCCTGAGTTGTGGTGGCCGTCTCCAAACCTGAGATGTTGATCCCTTGGTGTGTGGCCTGACTGGTCTCTGGAACACTGGATATGTGTGTGACACCTGAGGCTCAGGGCTAGAGCTCGGCAGATATAAATGTCAGTATTGATGCATACAGCAACTGTTAAAAAAAAAAAAAAAGCTGAAAAGGAGCCCGGACTTCAATTAGAGATATGAATGAAGCAGATCTGGTTGAGAATGGAGCAAATCGGGCCAAAGGGTAGGGGTTGAAACTGACTGTGTGTAGAGCTTCAGCTTCCGTGTGAGACCAAGAGAAGAAATGTTTGTTTGGTGTAGGATCCATATTTTCTAAACAATAAAACTTCTACAGTCAGTTTGTTCAAACGCCACAATTGCATAGAGCTTTGAATAGGAAGTGAGATGTGGCAGGTCTGTATAGGTTATAGTGAAACAGCAAACATCCCAGGGTAATTTGGGTGGAGAATAAAAATATATATTTGGGGATCCCTTGAGAAGCTAGGGGAGGATGCGGTGGTGTTGGACTTCCTCACCTGGATTGTTGCCGATGTTCTCACAAACACTGGGGACTGATGGCTTGATGTGCTGAGCTCTCTGTCTTGGGGCCTGCCCCTATGAAGCTTGTTGCTGCAAGGAGAGGCTAAACCTGCTTATAACTGTGCCTAAGAGTCTCTCCCTGAGTACCTCTTTGTTGCTCAGATGTGGCCCTCTCTGTCTAGCTAAGCCAACTTGGCAGGTGAAATCACTGCCCTCCCCCCTATGTGGGACCTGACTCCCAGGGGTGTAAATCTCCCTGGCAACGCAGGATATGACTACCAGGAGTCCAGAGGTCACTCTGGTGGACATTCTTTTGCACTATATAGATAACATTTTTTGTGTTTTGGTGTGTTGGAGTGGCTGGAAGTAAGTACCTGAAACTACCAAACTCCAACCAGGTGGCCTTGACTCTTGAAGACGATCGTATAACAATGTAGATTACAGAGGGTGACAGTGTGATTGTGAAGGCCTTGCGGATTGCCCTCCCTTTGTCCAGTGTATGGATGGATGAGTGGATGAATGGGGACAGAAACTAGGTGAAAAATAGGGTGGGATGGGGGGGATAATTTGGGTGTTCTTTTATATTTTTATTTTTTATTCTTGTTCTGATTCTTTCTGGTGTGGGGAAGGTGTTCAAGGATGGATTGGGGTGATGAATGCACAGCTGTGTAGTGGTGCTGTGAATGGTTGATTGCGCATTGTGGGTGATTGTATGGTATGTGAATGTATCTCAATAAAATTGAATTAAAAAATAGATTGTGGTGATGAATGCACAACTATATGATGATACTGTGAACAGTTGATTGTACACCATGGATGACTGTATGGTATGTGAATATATTTCAATAAAACTGAATTTAATTAAAAAAATATATATACAAGGGTCTAAAGTCATGGCAGGAAAAAGCTTCTGATAAGGGAGGGACTCCGCAAGTTCAGTATCTATTAATTGGCTACTGTGAACTAAGAAATGAAGGTTAATGGGGGTTAATAATACTGAAATTTCTCTTTAAAAAGTATTAATTTGTATGTAGAGACATTAAATCAATTATAACATCTTATATTCTAAAAATTTGACTTTAAACCATTAACCCTTCATTTCCTTATCAGCTATTTCATAAACTCTAGGGCACAGAATTTTTAAAATAATGATTTAGGAAAGAACTGTTAGAGTTTACCACTTACCCAAAGTGCTCTAGTTTCCATCAAAAGAGATATTTTTCCATAAATATAATTATGATTATTTGGAGTTTGAGATGTATTCTTTCTGCCCTTAGAAAACTCACATAGATTTATATTTCCCCATGCCAATTGGTAATCTTGATGAAAATAAGAATGGGATTGGATAACTGAAAATTTCTAAAATATTTATTTTTTAGGGAAAATGGGAACTGAGCTTATGCCACTAATATGGATTGTTTTGATAGTCTAATTCCAAACAAGACAGCTCTTCTTATTGATTGCAAGTAATTATAATTTATTTAGAAGACTGAAAAATATTTTTTCCCTCTTAGACTTCTTGGGTTACCTCAAAGCCAATGTTAATAGTCAACATTATAGATGATGGTTTGGCACTAGTGTATGGTTATAAAGGTTATTATTTAATGTGTGCCATAGAATGTCATATGAATTATAGTTTCAGAATTGTATTGAGGGAAGATTATAATGTCTCTGTTAGTAGTAAAGCAATAGAAGATAGACTTGGACATGGGAAGGAAAAGATTGAAGATTAAAAATCAAATTGGTATCTAACTAGCTATGTATTATTTTGGTACTCACCACATTGCTTGTCATATAGTGATATTAAATAAATTCCTTTTCCCCATTCTTTAAAATGTGGAGTAAAAACACTGATGTCTGAGTTTGCCTCAATAGAATGCAGTTCAGAAAAGGGAAAAAAAAATAAGCTAAGTTAGTAATCTTTGGTTTGGCGACATGAATGCTCCTGTTTGATTCTCATACCAAAATTTAGGTAAGAAATGGCACAAGTGGCTAGATTAAATAGAATGTGGGAAATAAAACTAAATTATTCTTACTACAAATGACTTGTGGCAATGCATAACCATCATTTCCTTCTTTGCTTCTTTCAGCTCAAATGGAAAAACAAATTACTTTCTATATAAAATACAGGTTATCAGCAATATTGCTAATTGATGGTGTAGCTGCCAAATAGCAAGTCACATTCTAATGAAGAATATGACCTAATGTTTCACAAGACTATTTCATCAATCACAAGTCAGAAAATAACCAACAGTCAGTATTTTCTTTGGATCAGTAATGCAACTTAATAGTGGCAGTTAGCATAATTAAAGGCCAGTAACCAGATTAAACAGTCTTAGTTTGTAATTTCTCTTTACTAAAAAATATGGATTAAATGATGTTTGAGTTTTAGCCAAAGTATGGAGGAAATTCCACCAATTTGATTAAAAACATTTCAATGAGTATTTAATGAGCACCTACCCTGTGCCCAGAGAAGGGTACCATTGGGGATATAATGGTAGAGGATATAATCTCTGCTCCACATGAATTTATAATATGGTTGGATAGAGAAAACAAGCAGATTTAAAACAAAAATCAAAAGCTCAATGGCTAAAAATGAAACAGTACTAAGTGCAATATGAGATCTGCGGATAAGGAGAACTATGTAAGTTGGAACCGTTAGAGAATAACATTTATAAGAGGCAAACTTGAAAAAGAATATGTGTGAATGTAAGGCATTTTAGTTGCTCTCCTTTCCCCACAAACTGGCTTCCATACACACTTAGCAGAAATGTTACATAAAGATGCAGCTGTGTACCCCACCAGTTGTTTAGGACACAAAAAGTTTAATGCACTGAAGAATTATACAGATAGTCACTAAAAGATATAAACTTATAGTGCATTTTGTAGTCATCAGCAATCAAATGGTGATTAAAATCGTGAATATGCACAAACTTGAGCAACTGGACTAAGGGCAGAAACAGAGAACCAAGGATGGAATCATAGGTGAAACATAATAATTTTGAGTCAGCAGGAAAATTATTCATCTTAGATGCTAAGAGTGGGTCATGAGCAGTTAATACCAAGGTAGCTTGAGTAAGATAGGAGATAACATTGGAAGTGGGCAGAAAGTCATTGACACCATTTGAGGAAATGAAACAAAGATCAGAATGAGTGGATTTGTTGAAGGTGAATAGTGAAAAGAAAAAGGAGTTTGCATGTTACTAGAACATTCTGAAAACACCCAGAAAACTGGCCTTGCAGCATTATTTAGGTCAATAATGCAGATTTTGATGGTGTTACTTAATACCAAGAGGTAGCAAGATGGATGACTAATCTAATTTATCAAAAAAGAGTAGCTCATCAATGTTAAGAAGAGTTTAGGATGTCATGGGGGAGTTTTGCTCTAATATTTACGTAAGCAGACAAACATTACTAATTTCCTGCTACACCTGCATTCAGCTTGTTCTTTGGTATTTGTGCCAGTTTGAATATATTGTGTCCCCCAAATGCCATTATCTTTGATGTAATCTTGTGTGGGCAGATGTTATCAGTGTTGATTAGATTGTAACTCTTTGAGTGTTTTTTTGGAATGTGCCCCACCCAGCAGTGGGTGATGACTCTGATTGGATAATTTCCATGGAGGTGTTGCTCCACCCATTCAGGGTGGGTCTAAGTTGATCAGTGGAGCCACATAAATGAGCTGACATAACAGAAGGAACTCAGTGCAGCTGTGAGTGATGTTTTGAAGAGGAGCTACAGACAAGAGGGACACTTTGAAGAAAGCAAGCACAGGAGCTGCCAATGAGAGAAAGTTTGAAGACGGCCGTTGAAAGCACTCTTGCTTTGGAGAAGCTGAGAGAGGACAAATCCCCAAGTGCAACTAAGAGGGACATTTTTGAGGAACTGCAGCCTAGAGAGGAACGTCCTGGGAGAAAGCCATTTTGAAACCAGAACTTGGAGCAGATGCCAGCCACGTGCCTTCCCAGCTAACAGAGGTTTTCTGGACACCATTGGCCATCCTCCAGTGAAGGTACCCGATTGTTGATGTGTTACCTTGGACACTTTGTGGCCTTAAGACTGTAACTGTGTAACCAAATAAACCCCTTTTATAGAAGCCAATCCATCTCTGGTGTTTTGCATTCCAGCAGCATTAGCAAACTAGAACAGTATTCACCTCTGAACTCAAACATATTATTTCATAAATTTTTTAAAGTCCAGTAAAAAGACAAGATATTTAAAGGAAATCTAAGCCTTACTTTCAGTAAAATACATGAAATCATATAATAGCCAAGAACAAATATTAAAAGTAGAGTTAATTAATTTTATTCCATTGAAGAATCAGATTTTAACAATCAAAAACATGGTCTCTAGAGACAAATTGCCTGGATTTGCCACTTACTAGTCATGTGTCCTCAAGCTATTTACATACCCTTTCCGAGCCTCAATTTTCTCATCAGTTGACTATTAAAAGCACCTTTTTAGGGTTGTTGTGAGGATTAGCTCATTTAAGATTTTAGATCAGTGACTGGTATTACTGAAAGCTGAAAGTCTTTGCTATTGTACTTTGTTTCCTTTATGGAGTTTATGGTTCCTAAAATGATTTTATGAGGTTGCAATGTTATTTCTGAGAGTTGTTAATGAAGAATTATGTTAAATTTATTTTTGGCTGCTAGATTCTTATGACATTATATCTTTATCCTTCTATGTTTGTATCATGTGGCTCTGGTTTCTCCTTCAAAACTGGGAACACATATAAACAGAATCAAAAGCTAATAGTTACTGTGCTCAATTTTCATGTCTTGCCATTGGAAGGTTGATATCTCTCAAAATATCTGCTGACCACCTGCTGTCCAAATGGGGCATTTATTAAACATATGTATTTCTGAGTCTTATCCCAGAACCACTGAATCATATGGGAATTGGAGTCAGTAAAATAAAAGATTTTTATAAGCATACTCTAAGTTGATCAGATGCATACTAAAATTTGAGAATCTTTGATGTAGATTGGAATTCTCTCAACTGCTTGCCTGCAATTCTTTTGCTTGTTACTCTTTCATGTATTCTTATTTTCTGTCTACACTCTTTCTCTCTTTGGCCTTCAAGATTACAGGTGGAAAAGGCTGAGTGCTTTGTGAACCAAAAGTGATTGTTGATACTAATTGAAATTTGATCACAAAGGTAGCTGTGTGTTTTAGATTCATTTGCATTAACCAAGTGACTAATTTTTTTCTAAACTAAACAATATAAAGTACCTAAAATAACATAATCCAAATAGCAACTAAAGTATAAAAAATTGCATGAAGCAGTGCACAAACCACAAATAATGTCTGTATACATTTCATACCTATTATATTATCGGGCACTGTGCTAAGCATATTTCATGTATTATACTATTTAATTCTCATGATACCATTAAGAGAGCAGAACTAATATTTACAGACAAGAAGACAGAGATTTAGAGATTTGAAGTAACTGTCCTAGAATCACCTAACAAGAGGAGCCAGGAGGTCAATCAAGGTGTATGATTCCTAAAAAGTAATCTCTTAAATGCTATGATTTACTGTCTCTATGTATTACATGTTGCGGACATTTAAAAATAGAACTTGAGCATACCATCAAACACTACATAATAGGTCTGTTTACCTCCCATCTTTCCCAAAAAGGACTTCACTAAAATTAGGATGAATTAATAAACATTGAAACATACAAGTATAGAGAGAATGGAAAGGTGAAAAAGTGATCTAAAGATGTCAACTAATAATACCACAGAACCCAGGGATTGGAGGAACCAGAAATCAGGCTACAGTGATGAGTAAGGAACTTGCAAGCATTGCTAGAACAGTCTCCCTAGCTTGGAAAGTACTACAAAAGCATAGTACATAAATACATACATATAAGTACAAGATATGCAAATAAAGTTTACAAAATATGAAGACAAAGATTCTGGAGCTGTGCCTGACAGGACCTCTACCTGGCCTCCTTGTTCCCCAGTCTCTGCCAAGTTCCTCTTTGGCCGATGGGACCTAAACTTTTCTGTCAGCTACATGGGGTCCTTGTCTATGATAGTCAGTGGCTGCTGAAGTATATGTTGGGGGGATAGGATACAACCCAGCAAATCAGCTAGAGCTGAATATTTTCATCATGCCTGCAACCTGCAGGGATTGAAAGGGACACAGCCCACTTTGCTTGTTTTGCCTTCTGAGAGGCCCTAAGCAAGGCTCCTTGCTGCTGGTATAAGTCACAGTCTTGTGATCATATAATTTGTCACTCAAACCAGGATACTTTCAAGAATGACAGGGGCTGCTATTAATTACACTAGGATAACTGGTGCAAACCAGGATCGTCATATCTAATAAGAAGTATGGTTGGCCAATGATGGCCCAACCTAGGACTCCACTTGGCCATTTCTGGGCTTAGGAGATCAATATGTCACAGCATATCAGAAATCCATGTGTGGCACATCTTTGGGAAGCTCAATTCTGGTACTGAAACAGGGAAATGAAGTAAAAGAACACTACACCCAACTGTATACACTGGTACACCTCCTTTCTCCCTCTCATATCTGGGATTCCCCAATGAACTAGCCAGGTCACCACCCAAGCACTTGCTCAGAAACCCAAAATTAATGATTTACCCCATACATAGAGCTTTCAATTAGCTTTTTTAGTTCCTCCTTCTTAAATGTTTTGAATGGACAGACAAGGATTTTCAGTCATTTGTGAAGAGATTTCCACACGAAGTACAGAGAACAAAATAAACAGAAAAAAAGGATCTTAGAGGAAATAGACACAATGCAGGGAGCAGAAGAAAAAAACCCTCTATAGATAATATCTTCAGAGAACTAAGAGAATTCTGCACACACTCGAAACAAAAACATGATGCCAAAAAACGGAGAGAGCATCAGAGTGAGGAAGGGGATATGCAGAGAACAAGAAAGACTTGTGAAAAACATGAGAACAAAATAAAACGCCAACAAAACTGTTGGAAAAAAAAGTAGAGGAAATCACTCAGAAAGAACAAAAAATGGGACAGAGATGGAAAATTGATTGGAAAGGAGAAACATATTAAATCTAATAGGTCCCACAGCTTTAATAAAACAAAGCTAAAATAAAATAGAGTCCCAGAAAGAGAAAACAGTAAGAAGCTTATCAAGAAATAATACAAGAAAATTTCCTAGAATGGACAGATGTGAGTCTCAAAACTGAAAGGGAGCACTGAATGCCCAATGGATGAAAAACAATGCCACTAGACACATCATTAGGAATTTCAGAAAACTAAGTGGAAAACAATGACCCTAAAAGCTTCTAGAGAGAGGATAAAAGCTTACATACATACATGCTTACATAGAATTGGGACTTAGCATGAAATTGTACTCCTCAAAAACACCGGAAGCTTGAAGATCATAGAGTAATGCTTTCATTCTGAGGGACAATTATTTATCACCTAGAATTCTATACCCTGACATCATTAAGCAAGTATGAGGGTAGAATAAAGACATTTCAGATATACAAGATTCTCAAAACAAATGTATCTGCCATAAACAAATTCTTTGGAGGCTTCTGTAAGATATGCTCCATCAAAATGAGGGACTGAGCAAACAGGAAGACTTAGATGCTTGATGTTGGGATGAAGAAAATAGTGTATTCAGCACACGGGACGCCCACAAAGAGCTGAGGGCAGCAGCTGTGCTGCAGGCCTACAGGATGACAGTCTATTTGGAACTCTAGAAGGGACAGTCTCACTTAAAACAACAAAACATCAGCAATAACAAATGGAACTGAAAGATTATTTAACGTGGAATCATGTAGAATATAGTGTTCAGAGGGTTTTTAGAATTCTGTTCGAGAATTTGGAAGAATTGATAAGAACAAGAAGAAAAAGTATTGTACAAAAAAAGAAAATGTATATTCCTCGGCTCTGCAATGAATTGCAATAACATAATCATAATAAGAAATCCTGAATATTGAGTTAACCAAAACAACCTAGAAAAATGGAAAGAGAGAAAATTGAGGAGGAGGAATGTAAAAGCATTAAATTCATATATTCCATATTGGAAGGTCAGTAGATTCCTTAAGTAGACAACTTAAATGAAGTCTGTATAAATATCTTAATTAAACTTTAGAGGAAAGGCAAGAAGACATAAAGAGCTTTAAGAGTGGCTCTAGGGCATGGAATTTGATGGTGCCGTATTTTTTTTTTAAAGCTTTATGACTATATTTTTTTAAAATTATGACCTTGCATTGTTTTGATACAAATAAAGGCAATAAAAGCATATATGAAAACCTTTAGAGGGTTATGAACAGGTGAATAATGTGATCTGGTTTATATTTTGTCAGTGGTGTGTTAAGTGAGAAATCAAAGCATATGGATAGAAAGACCTCTGGAAGGATATACAAAATTTTGTAGATAACATTGGTTAACTCTGGGAAGTAGAATTGTGAGTGCTTTAAAAAATAATTATTGTATTTTATACGTTTGCTATAACTAATTTGCATTACTAATGCCTAGAAAAAAATACCTGGAAGCCAGAAAAATCCAGACTTGGAGCTGTACAAATGAAGTTTAAGCTTCTAGGCCCATCACTTGTATGGGTCCCTCCCAGATTGGGGGGCAGCTTATTAATAATTTCATGGGTTTGTTTGTTGTTTTTGTTTTGTTTTCCTTTGCTTAAAAAAGGCCTCTCTACATACTGTATAAGTTTCAGGCCCCACAAAACCAGGATCTACTCTGGACTTAAGTTCAAATCCTAGCCTTACTTTTCACTATTGGGTGATCTTAAGCAACTCACGTGAAGTCTTTCCAATTTCCTTATTTAGAAAATGAAGATATTATCTTTTCTATCTCATAGTTATTGTACGGATTAGATTACATACTGAAAACAAAATATCTTTTACTGGGCCTGGTTTGTAACAGAAACTCTATAAATGTTAGTTTCAGTCTTTTAAACATGTTTTAAATTAACAAAATTTTATGATGCATTTCATGTTTTGTGTGGTTCCAGAGCTAGCCTTAAACCACAGCTGAAGGTACAATAAATGTTTTCTCCTGGAACTTCCAGAATGCTCTAGTTTAGCTAGTCTGGCATGCTAGCTAAACAGTCTCACGCTCCACTTATCTATATATGCTTGCCTGCTTAAGCTGAATGCATGTTTTTGGCCTTCTAAATCTATGAATCAGAGAGATGGTCATCTGTGACACGAAGCATTTCAGCCACCCTGAGATAAATTCAATTTCAAGGTTATTTTATTTTAATTGATAAGTTTTTCATAATTTCCATAAAAAAGGAAAGTTTTAGTATTAACAGAAATTTAATAAATACAATACCACTTTAATCTGAAGTTGATTTTTTTCTTAGTATTTTCTTTAGTGATATTGTGATTTAATGATATTAAGTATTATTTGTTTTTTCCTGCTATGGGTATCTTTTTATTTCACATAATTGTTTTATGTTAATCTAAGTATCAAAGGACCAATAATTTCCCCTCACCTTTTTAAATGTACTTTACAAAAAAGCAATGTGGAGACAAGCTTTAACATATGTTAAACAGCACTTAAATCACCAACTTTTTCCACTCATGATAAGTAAGCCAGTTATAAGGACTGAAACTAAGGTTTACTTTGGAAATCTTCTATAATCTTGATATCGCAAACCTCAATTCATGAGTCACACTTAGTATCTCTTGAAACTAGCAGGATGAAAAAGTTTATTACAGCTAAGTGGTTTAGGTCAAAATGATGTGCATACAGCAAAATAAACTTAATGGACAATCATAAAAATCATTTTGTGCAATAGACCTTAAATTAGAAGTGCAAGTATTTCATATGTAAATATTAAACACTGACACCTAATCCAAATAAATTTTGTCTCAGATTATCTCATAAACTGCTTTCTCTTTTATATCTTTGTTTTGTACTTATTTCCTCAAAACAAAAAAATAAGTATGTATAAATTCTTTCTGATATTTTTCTTATTCCATTTCAAACAGCAGCTATATGTGTGCTTCAAAATGGATTAGTATTTTATCTGTCAAAATACCAAACCTCTTCTAATTATCAAAATGATATTGATATATTCAACTGCTCTTTCTTGAGCTTTCACATTGGATATTTTTGTTTTTCATCACATTGCCCTCAACCTTTGTTCTGCTTTGAATACCAAGCATAGGTCAGGTGTTTCTTAATACATTTTAAGCTCCTTGACAGCAGTCACTGTGACCTATTTGACTTTGGGTGCTGAGTACTGAGCACAGTCTGGCACATGGTAGGTGGTTGGAAGATGGTTTCTGATTGAAGGAATGACACTAGCATGGTGATAATGGATTGTTTGCCTGTAGCTACAAAACACCCTCCTAATTCTGGGAGTTTATAGGTGGGGAGTGGGAAATGTATCTTCTTAGGCATCTATGGACTTATTCAGAAATGCCCTTGGCATGACTTTTAAACCCTGAGGCACCTAGGCTCATACTATAATATTTGAAATAAAAAGTATTGCTCTTTCAATAAGGGTCCAGGCAAGAAAAAAATGGTTTGGTGTACTCAAATGAGGTAATGGAGGAGTGTTTAATGAAGGGCACCCCTTCATTCATTCACTGTCCCTACTTCCTACAGCCTCTCAAGGACCTTACACCTGCAACTAACCCTTCTCTCTCCTGCATCATCAGTTTCTCCATCTTACTGGCTCATTCTCGTCAGTACACAGGCATATTTTAGGAATTTACTCTTCCAGCTCCTCCTGCATATTTACAGCCTCCTTAACAACATAATCTTGCAAGTGAAATATAAATTCAATCCCTCTACCAAATTATTTCCCATTATCTCCTTAACTCACTCAGTTAGGGTTTCTATGTCTATCACTATCCCGAAACTGACAAGGTCAAAATCATCAATGTTTCCACATTTCTAACCTAGTGATTATATTTGTGTCCTCATCTTACTCAGCCTCCAAACTTCAACATAGTTAAACACTCTCTCCTTCTTGAAACCCTTTCTTCTCTTGGCTTCTGGAATATCGCACTTTAGTGTTTTCCTTCTACCTACTGACACTCTCTTTAGGTTTTTTTTTTAACTGACTTTTCCATTTTGCCTTAATCTTTAAATGATTCAGAGCTTGGTCCTCTATCTTTGCTTTTCCTTTAGGTAATCTCCTCCCACTCATGGCTTCCTCTGCATCTCTCTTCTAGATGGACTAGAGAAACTTAGAAGGTACAGATCCAACAGCTTGAGATCTCTCTTTCTACCTCCACCTCTCTCTCTTTTAGGCCAAATTCTAAATTCTGGTGGAAGGGACACTTATCCATTCAGCTTGGATCAGGTGAGCACCCTAGTCTATTGCACTACTATCAGGAGTGTGTAGTTATGTATATATTGTACAAAAATGGCTGCCAGAGGACCAAGTGCTATGAATGGAAAGTGGTAGGGGAGGGAGTTGCTGTTAAAGGGGTATTTGTAAACAAGGTAAACATTCAAAATATATCTTCGCACCCAAGGTAAGTTCATGTCCTTGTGTTTGTTGTTTCTTCAGTCTGGTAAGCCTCTGTTTGACACTGCTCCCTCTCTAGCTGTGTCCCCACTGCCCATGTCTGTCCTTGATGGCTGAGGTCTAACATTCTTATTGGCTCTTAGTTGCATCAGTTGCTTCTATATTGGGACTCCCTTTATTAGTTTTACATACCTGTATTATAAGACTAGTGACCGTGATATAAGATTAAAGGCCATGAATCATAGCATAATTTTTGTACTCATGCTGAGCCGAGTGGAAGACACTAACTAGTACAATTTCTTCACATGTGGAAGTCATAGGAGGAAAAAGTAGGAGGAAGATAGGCAAATTCTGTATAAGTTTGGCATCAGTGCATGGAACAGTAGGGCCAAGGAGGGGAAATGAGAGAGGAGGAGAAAAAGGAAATTCAAAATATATGTATGAGATTTTTGGATTATGGCATTGGAGCAGAGACTTCATGAATACAGCAGAGAAAGAAAAGCTGGATTTAGTAATAGAGAGAAGGGGCATATTGAGAGGATGGACATATTTTGCTCCCTAGCAATTCTCTTTCAACCTCACCCCAAAACACGTTAGAGAATAAAAGGTATTAGAAATGTGCTAGATCTATTTAAAAGTACATGAAATCAGTTACATAAATTGAGAATCATAATTCATTTTTGTTCATTAGTGCAAACAATTATGAATTATCAAGAAATATAACAATAAGTATGTAATACTGTCTCCCATATTTGCTGAAAGTGGATTTCACAACATACCCATCTGAATTTTGGTGAGAGGTACAATAGAAGAAAAATAAAGAAATTTCATTTAAAATAAAGAAATGAATAAATCAAGATCAGGAAAAAGGTAAAAGAATGTGACCCTGATAAATGCCAGACTTGCATGTTCCAGTAGTGCTATTGCTTTGACTTCGAGTTCAAGGAAACCCCAGTCAGACCATCTGGATTTGAACATGGCTGTGACCCTTTCTAAAATGTGACTTTGGATAATTTACTTAAATTCTCTAAGCTTCTCATATGTAAAACTGGGCTTTTGAGAAGATTGAGAAAAATCATAAAATGAATATATTAGTCACACCTGTTAGGATTACAAGAAACTCAACCAATTAGTCTAATCAAAAAAGAAAATAAATTGCCTTATGTACCTGAGAAGTACAAGCAGAGTTGGATCCTGGATCTCAAAAAATATCACCCAAGTTTGTTCATGGGCTTCATTCTTAGTTAGCTTCCATCTATATGGAGAGAGAGAGGGTTGCTGGCAGCCTACAACCAGTATTCTTATAACTCAGAATCCAAAGACGGTGGAGAACCTCCTCCTGGTTTTTAGAAAGACTGGGATTACCTCAGCCTGGGTAACATGGCTGCTTCTATACCAATCACTGTATCCTGAGGGGTGTATCACAGCAGACTTAAGTGTGGTCTTACACACATCTCCACAAATGAGTGGAGCACCATAATCAAGAGTCCCTTCAGGAACACAGCTGATGGAAAAGATTCACTGAAGGAAGGGATAAGAGCAGATCAAAAAATACTGCCCACCACTTTACAAATTGTTTTATCTATGAGAAAAGGGGGCTTGTATGGAAAGACGTACAACAAACAGGCAAAAGAAATTACCAATGTCTCTTAGACCCTCTTTCTTCTTTCCCCTCTTCCAAGTTTTCTCCTGGATTGAGTCAGATTCTGCATGTTACCTAGCAATTCATTTTAATTGTGCATCTTTCTGTGCCAAAGCTTGGATAAGAAAAATCTTGGCTGAAAGTTTTAGGTCATTCTAGTCATAAAATCACAAGGTGTGATAGGTTTCTGTGGTGCATTATCAACTCTGTATTGGGGAAAAAGAAATCTAGTCATAGAAACCAAACATGTAGTCAAGCTAATCTATACATAACTACTTACAGGGTTCATGGTGTTAACAAGGTTTTGCTCTCTTCAGTACTAGAGGCAGCCTGGTCTAACTACTGCCTGAATTGAGCCGGGCACCCTGGAATTTGACCCTAACTGGTGAAGTGTTGAGTTGGAAACTCTTCAAACTGAGCAGAAAACCTTCCATTGCACACTCACAAAACTGTAATTTTAAATCTACAACATGGAAATATGTGTTAATAGTATTAAAAAGACTTTATTTGCAATGCCTCTTTGAAGACAAATGTTTAACATATTTTTTAAAAATTAGCTCATTAACCCCTCACAGTAGCCTTTTGAGGCAGAATTTTTTTTCCTCTTATTTTTCTATTTTAATGAGGTATACATTTCTCCCTAACTTTAAGTTCTTCGTTTTTGCTGTTTGTAGATATTTTCTGAATGTGATGACCCTAAAATAAGGTTCTTAAATAATATGTTAAATGTGGAATTATCTCCTCCATTAGACATAGACAGGTTCTGAGTATTCTGAATAATCAGCAAGGAGTTTCTTCAAAAACTGAGCAGAAGGAATCCTAATCTTAGACTCATGCGTGCAGTTGGATGGGACGGGGGTGTGAAGATACTAATATATTTGGCTCTAACCAAGCAAGCATGTTGATTTCTTCCCTTTCACTTCCTCCTCAGTAAGGCAGATTCTGGCAGCCACAGGGAAGACCTCAAAATTGAGGTTATAACAGCAGGAAATGATACATTATGTACTTTATCCAAATTCTTCCTATTGCTTTTGTTCATCTTTTCCAAAGAACAGGACCACCTCACTTTTTCAATCTGGACAGTCTTCACAAAACCTTATTAGTCGAGGTATCTTCAGCTAAAAACCCCCAGGGACTAGGTTACGAAGTGCAATATTTTAATACAGAGATATTGTCAGTCTCAAAAGGTAGCACAGAATAAATGAAAAGGACTGACATTTTAAAAGCACATGATATAAACAATGATAAAGAAACAATCTGGATTAATGACAAGCGCACTTGACGGGGAGATATGAGATGGGTAGACCCGGCTACCACCTCTTTAACCCTGAGCAAGTGCAGGCTTATACCTGAGGCTTTTTTTATCTGCAAAATGAATGACTGGTCTCCATGATTCGAGGATCTACTCTGGCTCCAACATGGACTGGAAAGATCCTTGGGTAAATCATTTAATCTATTTCTGCTTCCTTATTTGTAAAATGGAAGCAATACCTGCCTCGACTACCTCACTTAACTATGGTACAATTAAGTGGGATTATGCAGATGAAAACATATTGCTAAAGAGAAATGTCATCCAAATATAACTTGCCATTATTATTAAAGATGAGTGAAACAGTTAATTATTCAGAAGAGTTGGGCACTAGTTTTAGGGCTCTGCAAAACGTATAAGTAGGAATCATCATTTAGAAATCCATCATTTGGACTCTCAGCAACATTTTTTCAGTATTGCTGTACCCACTCACTCTTCAATTTATCTGCAGTATTTTCAAACTTTCTGTACACTCTACTGACCATTTCCTCACTTTTCTTCCAGTTACCTGTTAAAAATTCATCCATTCATCATTTATTCAATACATATTGAGCCTTTACTATATGTCAGAAAGTACATCTTTCATATATATACATATTGCAGCTGTACAGTTACATATGTATTTATTTACTCTCTGCAAAGTGCTTTGTCACATAATCATGCACTTTTAACTTTCTGCTGTTTCTTGTAATTTCCAGTGAGTGCTTTCACTTTCAAATGGTTCTCAACCTGAGCATACCTTATACAGACTTTTTCCTCAGTTTGGACCTTACTTGAATTTCTTACATTTCTTCCTTACAACCCATTTAGTCAATCAGAAAACATTTACTAAGCACCTACTATAGGCAAGGGACAGCAATCATGCTAAGAAAACAGAGTTATGTCTCTGTCCTTACATAGCTTACCCTTTAATCAGGCAAAGGGTTGAGCTGATTCAGATTTACAACAAAGCATGATCAGTGTTTGGTAGAGAAATACACTGGGAGTTATGGGAACACAGAGGAGAGTCAACTAAATCACATGGGTAGAGCAAAGGAAAGGCTTTGAAGGAACAGATATTTGAGCTGAAATTTGAAAGATGACTAGTATTTTGCTAAACAAACATGATGGTAGGAGGATTCCAGGGCATAGCAGGTGAAGACAGAGAAAAGTGTAATTCCTTTGAAGAAACTAAAAGTAGATTGATACTGTGGAGGAAAGTAGGTTCTCTATGGGAGAAGAGTGTCTAGGAAAGGCAGAGGCTAGATCGTTAATTCTGCACATTAAGCTAAGAAATTTGAACTTTCTTGACAGTTATGATGAATCATTAAAGGGACTTCCAGGATCAAATTGGAAGTAGTGTGCAGAATGGAGTTGCTTGGAGAAACTGGAGATAGCTGCTCTAGCTGTGTTACAGCTGCATTTTATTCAATGACAGTTCAGTGTCTACAACTGAAGAAAATCATTAGTGCTAGAAATTAGAGGGGAGGCTTTTATTTAAAATGAAAAAGGTCACCCTAAAGGGTAGGGAAATCTCAGTTCCCAAATCCCTTTTTTTTTATTTTTGGCAACCAAATACTTGAAAATTTATTTTAACATATTCAAACATTTTAGTAAGGTTGATATGTCTTAGTTGGTGCTAACCACATTGCCAAATGCCAATTCAGGCAGAAACAGAACTTGATGGTGCAGAGAATATGCACTGGCAAGAGACTGTGAGGGCTTGGTCTGACCCTTTTTCCCTTGGAAAATGGCTGTAAGAGCAATTAGGAAGCTGTTGCAATTTTCTGGGAGATAATTAATGAGATATTGGGTCAAGAAAATGGTAGAGAGGATGAAATCTGTAAAAGAGGTATCAAGAAGATAGACTTTATGGCATCAGAGAAAAACGGAATTGAGTCCCCAGTCTGCCTTTAAATCTATATAGTAGGTTATTTAACCTATTTGTGCCTTAATTTCCTTATAAGTAAGTTAACGAAGGCTACCTTGATGACTGTTTTAAGGATTAAACGAGGCAATGTATGTTAAATTCACATCTATCACATGGATTGTTTGAAGGACAAAACGAGGCAGCATGTATAAATGCATAGCACATAGTAACTGTAAAATGTATAACGGTCACTATAAACTTAAAAGCTAATAAGCTATGAAGGGTGAGCTGACAAGAGGAATTTAAGATGATGCTCAGGCTTCTGCTTTGGAGTCACTGGGTGGATAAACATATTGCTGTGGGTTTTTTGTTTTGTTTTAGTTTTAATTTCTGCTTCTTTACTTCTATTGCCTCCCCCGTTTTATTTATTCTTATCCCCACCCCCTATTTTTTCCTTTCATCTCCTTCTTGTCCTACTTTATTGTTAAAATTCTGAAGATCTATCTTCATTCTGATTTCTATGAAGAAGCATTCTGACAAGAATAAAGACGTGGAACTTTCTTCAAGATGCCACCCTTTTGATGGAAAGAGGGGGTTCCTTCTCCCCATTCCCAGTTCTCCCCTGGAGGGCAGACAAGCCCGTCTTTCCCAGAGCACCATAAAGACTCGTGGTGGAGTTTGAAGGTATCGTCTCTTCCTAAAAGCATTCCCTGACTCCTCCAAACTGAACTGGATCTCCCACTGCATTCCACAGCACCCAAGCTTATTCCTAGTGTAGGTTAAATGACACATATCAAATGATCGGATCATGAGTTGTGTCTCTGCTTTGACCTTAAATTCCTGTAGGGTGGAGTAGTCTATGTCAGACTCTAAAATAAGAGATTTATGAGATGTTTATTACTTCTGCTGTTTTTCCCACCAGAGCACTCTTTTCATGTTAAATATATTTAAACTAGCTCCAGAGATCGAAGCTTTCCTTTTATCTTATTCTGTAGAAAAATAAAAAAGACTCTTGTTTGAAAAAAGTGTTGCTGTTGGGTATAGGAAGTAAGAATTTTATCATAGTCCAATACAAGCAATGGTGAATGTCCATTATGGGACACATTATATTCTACATCTAAAGTCACATGAAACACATATGATAACAAGGAAAACCTAAAATTCCTCTTTACTATGGAGCATGTACAAAATGTATTGCTGGATATGTGATGTGATAAGTAAAACAGCCTTTAAAAACTGTAATATGTACTATAAAGGTATAATACACATATATACATATATGTATAAATATGGGTGTGTGTATGTATATTATATATCTGATTTTTTTTACATCAGCAATTCTTGTGGAAGGTAGCAACCAAATGATATAATAATAAGTGACCATTCTAATTATTGCAAGGAAGCTACTTGTGCCAGTTTGAATGTATTGTGTCCCCCAAATGCCATTATCTTTGTGGTCTTGTGGGACAGACGTTTTGGTGCTGGTTAGATTTGCTTGGAATGTGTCCCACCCAGCTGTGGGTGGTGACTTTGGTGGGATACTCCTATGGAGGTGTGACCCCACCCATTCAGGATGGGCCTTGATCAGTGGAGCCATATAAAACATGCTGACTCAAAGAGACTGAACTGAGTGCAGCTGGGAGAGATGTTTTGAAGAGGAGCAAGCTTGCTAGAGAGGAACATCCTGGGAGAGAGCCATTTTGAGGCCAGAGCTTTGGAGCAGACGCCGGCTGCCTTCCCAGCTAACAGAGGTTTTCTGGACGCCATTGGCCATCCTCCAGTGAAGGTAACCGATTGCTGAGGTGTTACCTTGGACGCTTTGTGGCCTTAAGACTGTAAATGTGTAGCAAAATAAACCCCCGTTTTATAAAAGCCAATCCATCTCTGGTGTTTTGCATTCCGCAGCATTAGCAAACTAAGACACTACTCTTCAACCATGATGTGCTCACAAATTAGCACCATCATCTCTAGCGTCTTGAGGATAATTAATGTACTTGTTTTTTTTAAATTGAGGTGGAATTAACATAACAGAAAATTAAATATTTTATAGTATACAATTCAGCAGCATTTAGTATATTCACACTATTTTACAACTAGTTCCAAAACATTTCAACACCCCTAAAGAAAACCTCATACCCATCAAGCAGTCACTTCTCCAGCAACTACCAGTCTGCTTCTGTCTGTATGGATTTACCTATTATGAATATTTCATATAAATGGAATCATGTAACTGACCATTTAGCATAATATTTTTGAGGTTCACACATGTTGAACCATGTACTAGTATTTGTTCCAGTTTGCTAATGCTGCCTTTTTGCAAAACAACAGAAATGGAACAGCTTTATAAAGAGGGTTTATTTGGTTACAAAATTACAGTCTTAAGGCCATAAAATGTCCAAGATAAGTCACCAATAATCAGGTACCTTCACTGGAGGATGGCCAATGGTGTCTGGAAAACCTCTGTTAGCTGGGAAGGCATGTGGCTTGTGTCTGCTCCAGAGTTCTGGTTTCAAAATGGCTTTCTCCCAGGACATTCCTCTCTCAGCTCCGTGCATTCTTCACAGTGTCCCTCTTGGCTGTATCAAGCTTGCTCCTTCTGTCTGAGCTTTTATAGGGTTCCAATGAACTAATCAAGGCCCACACTGAATAGGAGGTGCCATGTCTCCATAGAAATTATCTAATCAAAGTTATCACCTATAGTCGGGTGCGTCGCATCTCCATGGAAATACTCAATCAAAGAATTATAATCTAATCAACACTAATACGTCTGCCTACCCAAGATTGCAACAAAGATAAGGGCATTTTGGGGGGTATAATACATCCAGACCAGCACAGTATTTCATCCTTTTTATGGCTGAATAATATTTCATTGTGTGTCTACAGCAAAATATGTTTATTCATCCATTCATAGATATTTGGGTTGTTTCCACCTTTTGACTACTGTAAAATATACTGCTTTGAACATTCACATACAAATATTTGTTTGCATATCTTTTTTCAATTCTTTTGGATATATACCTAAAGTGGAATTCTTGGTTTATATAGTAATTCTGGGTATAACATTTTGAGGCACTGTCAAACTGTTTTCCACAATAGCTGTACCATTTTACATTCCCACTAACAATGTATGAGGATTCCAATTTCTCCCATCCTTGCCAACACTTGTTATTTTCTGTTGTTTAATAACAGCCATCCTAGTGAGTGTGAAGTGTCATCTCATTGTGGTTTTTATTTGCATTTCCCTAATGGCTAATGATGATGAGCATCTTTTCATGTGATTGTTGCCTATTCATATATCTCTTTAGAGAACTGTCTATTCAAGAATTTTTCCCAGTTTTTATTTCATTTGCCTTTTTGTTGTTGTCTAGTATTTATATATTCTAGATACTAGACCCTTGTCAGATATATGATTTGTAAATATTTTCTCCCATTCTGTAGGTTGTCTTTTCACTTTCTTGATAATGTCCTTTAATGCATAAAAGTTTTAAATTTTGATGGAGTCTAATTTATCTATTTTTTTTTCCTTTGTTGCTTATACTTTTGGGGTCATATCTAAGAATCCTTTGCCTACTCCAAGGTCATGAAGATTTTCTCCAAAGTTTTCTTCTATAAGTCTTCAGTGTTAGCACTTATATATAATTTGATGATCAATTTTGAGTTAATTTTTTTTTTTATATATGGTATGAGGTAAGGGTCCAACTTCATTCCTTTGCATGTGGATATCCAGTTGTCCCAGCACCACTTGTTGAAGAGGCTATTCTTTCCCCATTGCATGGACTTGGCACCCTTGTTGAAATCAATTGGTCATAGGAGTATGAGTTTGTTTTTTCACTTTCAATTTTATTCCATTGGTCCATATATCTATCTCTCTATATATATCTAGTGTGGTATGCCAGTACCACACTATTTTGACTACCATTGCACTGTAGTAAGTTTTGAAATGTGGAAGTGTGAATCCTCCATCTTTGTTCTTCTTTTGCAAGACTTTTTTTGGCTATTTGGGGCACCTTTCAATTCCATATGAATTTGAGGATTGACTTTTCCATTTCTGCAAAATAAAGCTACTGTTGAATCCTTAGATCACTTTGGATAGAATTGCTATCTTGACAATATTAAGTCTTCCAATCCAGGAACATGGGATGTCTTGCCATTTGTGTTTTCTTTTATTTCCTTCAGTAATGTTTTGTAGTTTTTAGTGTACAATTCTTTCACCTCAGGGGTTAAATTTATTCCTAGTTACTTTTTATTCTTTTGGGTGCTATTGTAAATGGAATTGTTTTCTCAATTTCTGTTTCAGATTGTTCATTGTTGGACTACAGAAATACAACTGATTCTTGTTTGGTGATCTTGTACCCTGCAACTTTGTTGAATTTGTTTATTAGTTCCAGCAGTTTTTTTGTGGAATTTTTTTTTACATAGGGATTTTGTATACATAGGATTATGTCATTAGCAAATAGAGTTTTACTTTTTCCTTTCCAATTTGTATGAATTTTATTTCTTTTTCTTGCTTAATTGCTCTGGCTAGAACTTCCAGTACAATATTGAATAGTAGTGATGACAACAGGTAACCTTGTTTTATTCCTGATTTTAGGGGGAAAGCTTTGAGTTTTTAACTATTAAGTATGATGACAGCTGCGGGGTTTTCATAGATGCCTTTTATTATGTTGAGGAAGTTCTATTCCTAGTTTACTGAGTATTTTTATTTCTTATCATAAAAGCATGTTGAGTTTTGTTGAATGCTTTTTCTCCATCATTTGAAAAGATCATGTGTTTTTGTGGTTGTTGTTGTTCCACTAATGTGGTATATTACATTGATTGGTTTTCTTTTGGGTGAATCACCCTCACATTCCTGGGATAAATCTCACTTGGTCATTGTGTCTAGTCCTAAAATGCTGTTTTATTCAGTTTGCTAGCATATATTGAGAATTTTTGCATCTAAATTCAAAAGGGATATTGGCTGTAGTTTTCTTTTCCTGTGGTGTCTTTTTCTGGCCTTGCTATCAGGGTAATGCTGGCCTCATAATGAATTAGGAAGAGTTCCCTCCCCTTCTGTCTTTTGGATGAGTCTGCAAAGGATTATTACTAATTCTTCTTTAAATTTTGGTAAGATTCATCAGTGAAGCCATCTTGTCCTACAGTTTTCTATGTTGGGATGTTTTGGGTAACTGAGTCAATCTATTTGTTATAGATCTGTTCAGGTTCTCTATTTCTTCTTGAATCAGTTTTGGTAATTTGTGTGTTTATAGGAATTTTTTCATTTCATCTAATTTTTCTAATTTCTTGGCATACAGTTTTTCATAGTGCTCTGTTACATACCTTTTTATTTCTATACTAATGTTCCCACTTTCATTTCTGATGAAGTTATTTGTCTTATCCCTTTTTATTTTAGCAGTCTGGCTAAAGGCTTGTCAATTTTTTTGATCCTTTCAAAGAACCAATTCTTGTTTTCATTGATTCTCTCTGCTGTTTTTCTATTATCTTTTCCATTAACTTCTGCTTTAATCTCTATTATTTCCTTCCTGCTGCTAGCTTTGAGTTTAGATTGCTCTTAATTTTCAGTCCCTTAAGGTATAAATTTAGGTTGTTGATTTGAAAGTACCAATTGCAGAATGCCAGGCCCCTTCAGCCTGACCAGAACAGCAGGTGTCCTGAGATCTTCTCCACTGGTGAGCTCTACAGAGGTTCTGATGCACACCGAAGTTTTAGAGTCCTTGCCTTGAAAAGTCTTGGTTCTAGGATATGACTTTGGCCTTTCTTATGTTTTTCTTGTGAAATACTGAAGGATAAGCAATTTGAATTCCTTAGAAAATTTCTGTTCCCCACGTGAAAGTAATGCTAATTTGTTTATGCAGATTTAAATTTCCTTGAAAGAAAAACTCCACTCTCCTTAAACTTCCAGTTCCTTTAATCTCAGATATCTTAATTCCTAAATAATTATAAAGGTGAATAGTCTGGAAACAGACAATTGAAGATCATCAGAATGTTTTACACTAGAGTTCAGAGATGAAAAGTTCTATTGTCACTATCAATTCCCTGAACTACTCAAGCACAGTGATCTGTCTTAAAAACCCAGTATGTTGAAACAGCAAGGAAATAATTAAGATTTCATCACAGTTATTAGAATTACACAGGGTGAAGCAAACTAAATGCATGAGTTTCTTGCTTTTGCTAGGCAATGAAGAAAGATACATTGAAAAAAAGTATCTCATCAGTAAAATGTAGGAAAAACCAAACTTATTTTATGCTTTTCCTGTCCCCGATTATTTTTTAAAATTAAGATGCCTTATTTTCAAACATGACTGTAGAATAAATTGGTGCAGAGTTTAAACACCAACTTTGTGTTCACATTGAGTTGAGACTGCTTGTCAAGATGCACAGACAGATCTTAGGAAGCTTTGTTAAGAGAAGTGTGGGAGAAGCTTGAAAGTACATAGCATTTTAGGAATCAGCAAACTTAGCTCTGCAGAGTTCAGATGTCTCACCAACAATGTTAACAACAATAATTTCCTAAAGTTTTGACATTGTTGAAGGACAAGTAACTTAAAAACATTATTTATGAGCTTGTTAGAAAACAGAAATTCAGGCCCCACTCCAGAACTAGTGAATCAGAATCTGCTTTTTAATAAGATTCTCAGGTGATTTGTGTGCAAACTAAAGTTTGAATAGCCCTGTTATGACGGGTCCTTGAAATCACATTTCTTCAGTAACTATCAGTGGCAGAAGCATGTGTCTGTGTGGCAGTGAGAAAGAGCCCTTAGTCCAGTGTTTCTCAAACTCAGCTGTTCGCTGAAATCACCTTCAAATGAAGCTTGCAACAATCTTCTAAGGAACTTCATCTTTGCTTAGTTCCCCTAGCACAGAATAAGTGAAGCTTCATTTTCCTGTGTTTTTAAGAATGTGGTTTAGTATCTGTAAAAGGGAAAATTTTAACTAAATTCAACTTTCCTTTTGAATACATAATTTCATTATATTTTTGCACACACAGGATGCTTTCCCTATGAGATGCTCAAAGCACTTTAAACATCTTAATAACAGACTCTGACTTTCCTAACACATCACTATCAATCTTGACATAGGGTGAAATTAATAACTCCAAATGAACTGAAATGATGTGTTATAGTAATTTCCCTATTAATTATAAAATTCATGTGGCTGCCCTCTACTCTTTGAATGCTCACATTCAAAAAGGAATTGAGTTCCAAAGGGAAAGCTTTATATTGCAAAGTCTTTTGTATCCAGTTATGGTCCCAGTGTTAACTGGAGGCTCTTGACTGACTCTTGAAAAGATTTGTCTCCACACATGAGAGAAAAAGAAGCTATAGAATTTCCTGGCCACAGCTCCCCTTTACTTTATAAGTTCTTTCTTTCATCAGGTATCTTTACCCCCATCACTAGGAAGACATTTTCTAGATCATGAAACTCACAAGAGTAGTTTTATCAACTGCGATCAGTGTTAAGCACAGCAATCACCACACTATAAACCAAATGAAAACTTTAAAGTTATCCCAAAGAGTCAGACAAAGCGAACTCTACCTCAAACTTCTGCAAAAACTATAAACTCATGTTCATGCCTTCTGTAATATTTGTATAATTCACAAAGCACTTTCACAAATATAATTTGAAGCTCAAATCATCCCAGTGAGATAGCTGGGGGAAAATATTCCCAGTTTTACAGAGGATAAAGAACTTACCTAATCAATGGAGGCAAAACTCAAAACCAGTTTTTCTAACTACAAACCCAATACTTTTTAGATCTGTTTATGTATATTCTACTGGTGCTTTTTCTTTCAGAAGTTCATTCCTTCTTCAATTTCTTTAAGCTCTCTATCCAAATCCAAAAGATGAAATATGGTGCAAAGGGAAAACATAAACAGAAGTATTTTTTAATCCTTATTACAAAAATAATAGTTAATTCTTTTCTAGAATAAAAGGGTATTGCCAAACTTGAGATCCAGAATCTAGTTAGTCTTTCAGGAGACTTCATACTCTGTCATACTTTATCTAGAGTAATTTTTATAAGATTAAAATCTTAAGAAAATCCTCTGCTTAAAATGCTTCCATGTTTATCCAATATCTACATCTAGAATAAAACTCACTCAAAAAATGCTGGACTCTCGAGATGTGGAACTTATCTTCCTTCTAGCTCTGCTGCTTTTGTGCTCCAGCCTTGACATTCTTCAAAGCCAACACGATGCTTTTTCATATCCCAAATATCTACTCATCCTTCAAGAATCAATTCCAATATCATTTCATTTGAGGAATTTATCCTTGAGTGAAAAACTGTATTTCTCTCCCTGTCTGCCCTCTTACATAATTTTTTTTTTCCTTTTCTCTCTCCCACCATGAGGAAAGGCCTGGAAGGCCAGATATTCTTTTACGCATCTTATATTCTGACATTTTAGGTATTTAATAAATGTTTGTTCAATAAACCAATGAATGAATGAAATAATAAAATAGTGCAGCTGGGTATATAAAGGTGACATAATGTGGAAGTATCATTAGCAGATCTGGATTAGAATCCCATGTTTGACACTCATTAGCTAATTTTAACCATAGAAAATTACCTTATCTTCCTCAGTTTCAACATCTGTGAAATAGGGGTAAGTTATGGAACCTAAGAAACTTAGCAGAGTGCCTGATCCACATTTTTAGACACCATTTTCATTCTAATAATAAATTGTTTGAGAGAATAGCTAATGAGGTATAGTTAGTATATATTAAATCTAAACAAGAAGGATGGACTAAAGACATTCCTCAAGGAGCTAGAAAAGGAAGTTTCACAGGATGTGCCACTTTAAACCTTTTGGTGAACAGCTATCCCGGCAGACAACCCAGCCTCCTTGATGGATGAGGTGGCATCAAACAGACCTGAGGTGAAGTCAAGCAGCAAGTAGAGCTGGTTCTATAAAACAGAGCTATTAACCAGCTCTAATCAAATTCAAAGGTTGATCTTTATGAGTTTGAAATGTCACTACTGGTTGCCTAACGAGCTTAGCAGTTATAAATGCACACAAAGCTAGCAATTACAGCTAGTTTAATTCTTTGTAATACAAAGTATACGAAATATTTATTAAGCTGAATTCTCTCCATCATTAATCATTCCCCTCTCCTTCATCACAAAGGATCAATTATTAATACCCTATCTGGGGGGCTGTGTGGTAGATTGTGCCCATTATTAGAGCATGAGCTACTCTTAGGAAGAAAAGTTAACACCTCTGAATGGACACCCACACACTCTATTGTGTTTGTCTTTTCACACATCTATTTTATGAAATTAAAATTGTTGCTATTGATGCTGATGAACAGTGCCTATTGCATTGTTCAAATTTCAGTTTTGTAAACAAAATTAAAAAAAAACCTTCAATACAATTTCTAATAATTCATCATGTGATTGTAGCTGGACTGGTTTTTAATAAACTTTAATATTTTACCCATTAAAAAAGTGCTTCCTATCAAATTAATACTGTAAGCCAAATTTCAGGTTGGATATCGGACATATTTGAGGGGCTATATTAACTAACAAGGATTTAAAATATTCACTTCTATATGGCATACTGTAAGGACGAATCGATCACATCAGTCATGTATTTTTCTACTTGTAAATACTCTCTCTTCTCTACTTAGAAATACTAATAAACAGACAAAATTAATTTTCCATCTTTAAAAAAAACAAAATTATATATCCAGAACACATGAAATAATATTTCTAGATTTAGAAGTATTGGGGGAAAAGTTGGAAAATTAAAAGAAATAATTTGAAATTCTTTGTAGCGGAGATACGTTTTAGACCATAAACACAATTGTGCAAAAAAATATCAATTTCTTGACCTGTTTTTTTTTTTTTTTTTTTTAAATCCCATCCTGTTGGACCATTGAAAACCAGAATTTTAATCGTCATTGGAGTCAAAGTCTAAGTGGTTTACAAGGCTGCCCCATCAGGGAAATGGCCCCTAGCCCGCAGTCTCACCTGTATTCATACCCTCAGTTTCCGGGCATCCCCTAATCCTCTCACCTGTAGTGGGTCTGTGTGAGAGACGAACATGCTGGCCTGGCCTGGGGACTGCAGTGTCTGGCTCAGCTTCCCTCAGGCCAGAGCAGTTCCCACATCCCCGCAGTTCACTTGACCCACAAGACCTACCACTTCATCTCCACAGCAGCAGTTCCCCAGCTGGTTCTCCAGTGTGTGTGTGCAGGCTGCATCCGCTCTCAGTTCTGCCTTGTTCCCCAAGATAAGTATTTTTGCACCCACCTAGCTATGGACTTTTGCTTGAAACTTGGAATAAGGCAGGGGGAAGCTGAATGGGGTGGAGGAGAGGAGATGAGATGAAAAATATAGGAGAATCAACCCAAATTAGCATGTCCACCATATTCCCTGTTACATATTAAAGGCAGGTGAGAAGAAATGAAGAGTTTTGTGATAAGGCTTTAATAATTGGCATAGATTAGAAATCACCAAGTGCTTTTTAAAAAGTAAAATGACAGTAATAAGTCAACCTTAGGTGAGAAGGGGGGACAAAAGGAAAATTAATCCAGGCAACTACTTTGAAGTTTCTAAAATTGTCTGGGTAATTTTTTCTTTTTTTTTAAACCTCAAGGATAGAGGCTATCCTACATCATAGAGAATATGCTCACAATATTTCTTTTGAAATGAAAATCTTAACCTGGCATGTTCTTGGTGTTTTATAGGGCTCCTGTTATGGGGTGGAGGATGGACTGAGCAAGCAGTGCTTTGCAACCTCTTTATTTTGGTCAGAGCAACTCTACTTAGATATTTTGTAAATCGGACTTGCTAGTAAATTGCCGTCTGAAGAAGGGTTTTCTGGGCAAAAGAGGAGAGATAGTGTCTGAAAAATTACTATAGGATATCAGAGAAATGACAGTTATGATAGAAAAAAGATTCAACTAATTAATATCTACAAAGCTAAAAAAAGAATTCTTCATTATATGAAAGAATTGAGGCAACATTAGCAAAATTAGCCATCAAAGGGCCTTATTAACATTATCAAAGCATCTACATTTGTGGTATTCTCATAGCATAACAAGTCATGGTAAGACAGTTTTTATATAAGCAACTGAAAGTTATGTCTATTAAGTAGAAAATTCAATATCCAATAATTTTAGAGGAAAATGAGATCCTGAGTTATTATTCCTTTTACATATCCAGGTGTATTTTTCTATACCTTGTTTGTCTTTATCCATGATAATTTTCTTAAAGAAAGAAGTGTATTTTTTTCACAACTTACAACATTCACATCCAAGTAATACCTTAATAGCCAATTATTATTTTTAATAATAGTGATAATTTAAATTGTAAAGGAGGAGGAAGAGGAGGGGGAGAAGAAATTCAGTTTAGAGAAAAAAAAATCATTTAGGGGGAAAATCATCTGTAAAATATTATCTGTGGTGTCAGAAGTTTTGTTTGAAGCCCTGCTTTTACTACCCAATGTGTTTTATTACTTCTCTGAACCTCAGTTTCTTCTTCTGTGAACTGAGGTCAAGGATAACTTTCACCATGAAGTGCCAGGTACTTTTCTAAGCACTTAATTAGTTCAATTCTCATGGAACCCAATGAGGTGGTTGCTATAATTATTAGCATCTTCCAGATGAGGAACCTCCAGCACAGAGCAGTCAAGTATTCCATGCAAGGTCACTTAGCTAAAGCTAGTAGCTTAGTTTTGTTGGGCTGCCATAACAAAGAACTACAAACTGGGTGGCTTGAAACAGAAATTTATTGTCTCACGGTTCTGGAGGCTAAAAGTCTGAAATCAAGATGTTGGCAAGGCCATGCTCCCTCAAGAAGTCTACAGGAAATTCTGCTCCATGTTTCTCTCTTGGCTTCTGGTGGCTTATTCACAATTCATAGCATTCTCTGCCTCAATTGTCACATGGCTTTCTCCTTCTGTCTGTCTGTGTCCAATTCTCTCTTTATAAGGACCTAGTCATATTGGATTATGGCCCATCCTAACCCAGCTTGGCATCTTCTTAACTACTGACATCTTCAAAGGTACTATTTCCAAATGAGGTCATATTCAAAGGACTGGGGGTTAAGACTTGAAACAACTTTTGGGGGACACAATTCAACCCATAATAGTTGGGATTCAAATACAAGCAGTCTGACTCCAAGGCTACACTTTTAACAACTACCTTATATTGTCTCCCTCAGAGTTGAGCTCAGACAATAAGACTACAGAGTTTTTTCTCTTAGCTGCTAGGCCAATAACCTATCTAATTGTTCATTCTACAGATATTTATTTGCACCTACCATTTGTCTGCTACTGTTGTAAGCACTGAAGATACAGCATGGATATGGATTTAAAGCAAGAAAATTTGTTACTCTCATGATATTTATTTTATAGTGGGGGAAATAGAAAATAATCAAACAAAAATCTATGTAATATGTCAGGTAGTAATAAATGCTCAGAAGAAACATAACTTAGAATAAGGAGACTGTGCTGGTTTGGATGTATTATGTCCCCCAAAACACCATGTTCTTTGATGCAATCTTGATGGGGCAGATGTATTAGTGTTGATTAGGTTGGAAGCTATTGTTTCCATGGAGATGTGACTCAATCAACTGTTAGCAAGACCTTTGATTGGATAACCATGGATAATTTCCTAATTCGGCACTGGAGCCATATAAAAGAGCTGACAAACAGAAAGAACTCAGTGCTACTGCAGCCAAGAGGGATATTTTCAAGACAGCCATTGAAAGCTGATGCTGACATTTTTAAGACCATCATTTTGAGATGCAACCTAGGAGCAAGCAGATGCCAGCCACGTGCCTTCCCAGCTAACAGAGGTTTTCTGGATGCCATTGACCATCCTTCAGCGAAGGTACCCAGTTGTTGATGCCTTACCTTGGATACTTTATGGCCTTAAGACTGTAACTTTGTAACCTGTAAGACCGTAACTTTGTAACCTTTATAAAAGCCAATCCATTTCTGGTGTTTTGCAAAATGGCAGCATTAGCAGACTGTAAGAAGGACTAAGATAATGGCAGAGGTTTCTATTTAGATAGATTGATTACAGAAGGCTTTCCTGACAGGGTGATGATTGAGCAGAAATATGAATAAAATGAGTGGATTTTGTGAAGTAGTTATGAGGATTAAATGAGAGAGGTAAGTAAAAGTACCTAAGACAGTGCTTGTCTCATAATAGGAAATTAGTATATCATACTTTCTAAATATTAAGAGAGGAAAACTGGGTCCTGGCAGAAAGCAAAGTGTTGATGGGAAGGAATCCAGCTTGTTCATTCAAATACAAAGACAGATAGATAGATGATAGATAGATAGATAGATAGATAGATAGATAGATAGATAGATAGATAGTATTCTGGTTTGCTAATGCTGCCATTATGCAAAATACTATAAATGGATTGGTTTTCATAAAGGGGGTTTATCTGGTTACAAATTTACTGTCTGAAGGCCATGAAAATGTCCAAATTAAGGCATCAACATGAGTATACCTTCACCAAAGGAAGGCCAATAGCATCCAGTAAACCTCTGTTAGCTGGGAAGGCACGTGGCTGGCATCTGCTTGCTCCCAGGTTGTTTCAAAATGGCATTCCCCAAAATGTTTCTTCAAAACTGCAGCTACTCTGAGTTCCTTCTATCTGTGAACTCTTTTTTTTTTTCTTTATTGAGATTGTTCACAAACGATACAATTATCCAAAAATCCAAAGTGTACAATCAATTTCCCATGGTACTATCATATAGCTGTGCATCCATCATCACAATTAATTTTTTTTCAATTTTTAGAACATTTTCATTACTCCAGAAAAGAAACAACGACAAAAAAAGGAAACTCAAATCTCCCCATACCCCTAACCACCCCCTCCATTATTGATTCATAGTGTTGGTATAGTACATTTGTTAGTGTTGATGAAAGAATGTTAAAATACTACTAACTGTAGCATATAGTTTGCAAAGGGTATTTTTTTTCCCCTATATGCCCCTCTATTATTAAGTTCTAGTTATAGTATAATACATTTTTTTCTAGTTCATGAGGGAGATTTCTAATATTTGTACAGTTAATCACGGACATTGTCCACCACAAGATTCACTGTTTTATACATTCCTATCTTTTAACCTCCAACTTTCCTTCTAGTGACATACATGACTCTGAGCTTGCCCTTTCCACCACATTCACAGACCATTCAGCACTGTTACTTATTCTCACAATGTGCTGCCATCACCTCTGTCCATTTCCAAACACTTAAGTTCACCCTAGTTGAACATTCTGCTCATAATAAGCAAACACTCCCCATCCTTTAGCCCGATTCCATATTCTGATAACTTATATTTCATGTCTATGCGTTTATATATTATAACTAGCTCATATCAGTGAGATCCTGCAATATTTGTCCTTATGTTTCCGTCTTATTTCACTCAATATAGTGCCCTCAAGTTTTCTTCAACAACTCGTTTTTTAAGATGGTTTTGTTCACACACCATACATTCTGTCCTAAGCAAACAATCATTGTTTCCCTGTATAGTCATGAGTTTATGTATTCACCACCATCACTACTATCTATATAAGGACATCTCCATTTCTTCCACAAAGAAGAAGGAAGAGTCAAAGAAGGTAGAGAGACAAAATAAAAAAAAAAGAAAGAGAAAATAAAGACATCACAGCTAGGAAGTGACAAAAGGAAAGATAGCATTAAACAAAAGTAGAATAAAGAGTCAGACAACATCACCAATGGCAAGAGTCCCATACCCTCCCCCATGCCCCCCCATATGCATTTAGCTTAGGTATATTGTATTTGTAACATAAATACAGTTTGGGCTGCCATGGGAGATGGGCTCTCGGCTTGGGTCCGCAGTTTTTACTTACAGATTTTATGCTGTGATCTTGGGCATTTTTCCCAATTCAGGTTGGTGTATGATGTGTGGACAGTCACATTTGTCCCCCAGCAGTTATTCCAGATTATTTGCTAGTTGTTCCTGTTTGTTTATTAGTTATTCCAGGGGGACTAACTAGCTTCCACTCCTCTCCATGCTACCATGTTCTTCCCACCTGTGAACTCTTTTATAGGGTTCCAGTGATTTAATCAACACACCTTGAATGGGTGGGGTAACACCTCCATGGTAATTATCTAATCAAAGGTCTCGCCCACAGTTGATTGAGTCACATCTCCATGGAAACACTCAAAGGATTCCAACTTAATCAACACTAATACATCAGCCTCACAAGACTGCATTAAAGAACATGGCATTTTGGGGGATGTAATACATCCAAAGCAGCACTGACAGATAGATAGATAGACAGATAGATAGATAGATAGATAGATAGATAGATAGATAGATAGACAGACAGATGGACAGATAGATAATTAGCAAAAACAACCAAAAATAATTATCAAAAGTCCCCAAATTCCCTTGAGAACTCAAATTTATAAAAAGCAAATTCATTTCACAATGAGATAAAAAGTCTAAGTTGTGTGTAGATAAGGAAGAGAAAGAACCAGAACAAAAGGTGAGAGGAATGGTTGGTAGAGATATTCAACTGTTTAAGCAGAAAGTGCTGACAGTCTTTCAAACATAACCAAGATAGAAGCATCTAATGTGCTAATGACTATTTCTAGCAGATCAGAATTCAGAACTTTTGTACAGTAATGGGAAGATGAGTATTTGAATGCTCCTGGATTTTATCCAGCTCAGTTAATGCCACCTATATCATAGAACTCCACCCAAATCAATAAAGCACAGGTACAACCACTATACCATTATTTTTAAATGGTGCCATGACTATCACAATGCCATGCAGAAAAACTGAAGTATCCTTTGGGAAAATTATATGAACACCAAAATATCATGTAACTAATAAGGAATAAATGGGGAAAGGTAACAGCTCTAAACTTTGTTCTATAAAGATATAGCTGTAAATATCATATCAAAGCATCTAACTGACTTTATTCCACACAGTGGGATTTAGAGTGACTTCATTTCATGGTCCCAGTATTAAATTAAAGTGAAATTTTTATAGAAGTCCACCTGAAACCTAATACAGAACCCAGGCGCAAGGATTGTAAAATAGTGATTACTTTGGATTTCTTGTCATGGACAAGTGGATCAGACCAAATTGGTATTATCTCAGATTACTCTGCTATTGCTATTTAAACTTTGCAACCACTTATTGAGATTCTTGCCCATATTTAATATGTAGTCAACAAATACAATGCAGGGAAATTTGAGTAATGCAATTTAGTAGATATAAATGTGCTTTTGTTTCTCTCATCATAACAAAAGTTCTTCGAAGGAGAAAAAAAATAGAGGAATCTCTATCCAGTAGTGTTCACCATTCCATTTAATCCAGCACTTGATAAAGCCTCTGCCTTCCCCAGTAGAGCTCTTTGCTGGGGAATGGCCTGCTGCATGGGGATCACACCCTCTCAGCACCTCCTCCCCTTTCTTTTCCATGCTGTCCTTTAGTTCACCCAACACTTTTAGCCTGGATTTTGCAAACCTTCGCATATCATGTGCTGTAACTTAAGCTGTGGCACTCCTCTGAACAACTGCTCAAGTTATTTCATCTAAGAAAGAAATCCCCCAAGTTTAAAGGCATACAGCATGCAATCTTTCAGTCACATAATAAATCTTTTTAGTCTGACTTCATGCTATGGCTCTTCAAAATAGATCAAATTTGAGCTGTAAAACTGGAAACTGTGAGAAGTAACACTGAGTCTTTCCTTTCAGTCACTGAAGCCTGTATTCTACATCTCCTCCCTAAATTCTTCTGTGAAAAGCAGTCCTAAATTTATTTTTGAAGGACATGATAAATACTATGTCAGTAAATAATATCCCGCATATTTCAGAGAATGGATTCATTTTTTGAAGCATAGTATATTTTACTCAAGAAGTTAATAGTAAAATCAAATCTTAATAATCAACATAGTCCCTCAAATTAAGCTTTTCAGAAGGCTATAATTTCTCTGAGAATACATACAGCCATATCTAGTTCCAAAAGACTAAATTACATAAAGCTTTAAAGTAATTTCTCAATTTCTCAATAACAGAAAATAACCTAATAGTTGTGGATGGTTTATTTTTAATATATTTAGTATAAATTTTAAATAATCATTTGACTTTACAGGGATTTCATATTCCAGAAACCAAGTAAATTAAGAAATAGTGACTGATCTGACAGTGCATGATAAGGGTAATAGCATTGTAACTATGGAAAAAACTTTCAATCAAAAATATTGTCTAGACACAGATTTTTCCACGGTTGTTGCATTGTATGTTCACATCCTCTCTAGGTGTGGTATGATTTATTTTCATTCCTTATAAAATCTAAATACTAAATATAAATAACCCTTGCAATGCACATATCACATAGTTCACACAGAAAGAGAGGGATAGTTTCAATTTCTATAAAGCTATATTTCTGATTTTATAGCAGCCCCTATGAATCACTTATTCATTTAAATGATATCTTGACTCTCAGAAGAAACTTACTGCACATCCTGTCATGAATCTACAAGACACAATTTGTTATTCCAAACCAATGTTCCTTCATTTATAGGGTGTGACTTAAGCCTACCAGTTTGACTCAGCATTTGCTCATTATAGTTGCTTAGATTAGTGATTCCTTACAATATTTGTCCTTTTGTTTCTGGCTTATTTATCTCAACATAATGTCATCAAGTTTCATTCACTTAATTGCATGCCTCAAAACCTCATTCCTTCCTGCAGCCACTCAATATTTATTTTTATTGTAGTTTTTGAGATATATTCCCAAGTCCAATAGGTTGTATTACAGCTCTTGTCCAGGGAGATAGTGAGCAAGGCTGTGAATCTGAAAATTAAGTAGGAGTGTCTTTGTTGTATCTTCAGACCTCTGAACTATTTTCCAGATTCACTCCCAATCAGTTATTAAATCAATCATTTGAGGCATCTGCTGTGTTTGGGAGAAGCAAAATTCCCTATGCCTAATTACAATCTAATTGGGTGATCTTGAAATATAAAATACATATGAAAAATCAAGTGTTAAATGGTATTGTATAATTGCAAAAGGCTCAATGAATTCAGAGTAAGCTAAAATGTTGGGGGGAACTTTAAGACCACATGCCTTTAATGGGTGGGCAAAGAATGAAGGGGCAGGAAGAGAAAAAAGAAATTTCAGGAGAAGGAAGCCTGAGCCTTGGAGGAAAGGTGGAATTGACTGATAATGTTCTCCAGAAATGGAAGGGATTGCTCTGATTAACGTTTAACGGAAAATAGGTTTAGATTGTTTGGGTGGGGGCAGATAATAAAGGACCTTGAAATTCTGGAAGTGAATAGACCTAGAATACTGAACCTCTTGTAGTGATCATTTGTGGATTTTTTCAGCAGGTACATGAACACCATATGTAACAAAGTTTAACATTGGTGGATTGGAATGGTGAGAAACCAAAGTCATAGAACTTCACAGTCAGGTAGAGGATACTCTTCCTAACTTCCAGATAACAATTATAGCAAGGAATTAGCTGCCTGTGGAGAAATGAGTTGGAAAGACTATCAAAATCAAAAGAAAAGAGAGTTATTCTGAACTTAATAGCTTCAGACTAGCAGAAGCATTAAAAAGATTTGTAGAGTTCAGTGGGTTAGCCAGACAGGTGTACGACTGTCCCACAGCTGTGCCTAGCTACTTCCTATTTCCTCATTAAGGCATTATTCATTCTGGAATGCACTTCCTCTTCCTTGTCACCTGTAACAATAACCATACCTGATATCTACAGAGAGATTTATACTTACAACTTTTTGAAATTATTAAGTTTGTTTTAAAAATGGTACCAGAAGGAAATGATTTGTCCAATCACATAACCTGGGATAAGACCTATGTCATTTGATGCCAATTTAGGCCTTTCAGAGGTATCTAATACCTCTGTAAAATTAGCCTTATAACATATGGTGTTCCACTATTAAGTGATTCCTGGAAATTGCTCTTGGATGATGTAACTATTTCTGTGTTGGCACATCTACCTATCAGTTTAGAGATGAAGCTTGGGTGAATCTTCATCTTTTTGCTCACTCTGTCCTAGAATAGATGTATGATCTGTACACTTTAAACCTTCCCACTATGTGCTGAGGGAAAATTTATCTATTTCCTCTTTGACTCTAGGCTTAAAGAGAGACATGGTTGAACGGCTTCTCAAAAGGTCTAAATTTTGGCAAGAATATCTGTTGTTTGCACACAGATACTGTTTTCTAGGCAGAGAGCCCAGTTTCATTTACATTTTTGTTTATTGTTTGCTCAGCATTCTACTTGCTCTTCAGCTGGCTGCTTTGTGAATATGATCAATTTGGCTTGCTATTCTTTAAAAGGGTCAATGTATTTTAAGAGAAGGAAGAGATCTCTATCTGGAATGGAGCCTTTTGTGCTGTGCCATTTGTTTGCTGACCAGAACATTTCTTGATGCTGTGGGGCAAACCTGAGGAAAGAAGCCTTTCTGAGGTTCATATTTACACATGCTGTCTTGGCAACACCTTAGAATTTTTTTAATGGGAAAAAGAAGAAAATTAGATACATGAGAGAGCAAAACAATATGCCAGTTGTTTACCAGGATTTAGTTTAAGTGATGTTCAATAATTTATTGGTAGTGGAGTTCGGTGTGTGTGGTTTATATCCAGCTAAAATGTTTTCTGTAATAATGGGCATGACATATTACTCTGTGCATGTGTGCCTGCATGCACGTGTGATGCAAGGAGAGGGACAGAGAGAAAGAGAGAGAGGGGCTAAATTATTTGACTTTTCCTTATTTCCTCCATGGCTGGAACACAAATTACCTAAATAAAAATATGTATTGTGTCCTAACAGAATAGGGCAAAGAACATGAAACAATCTGTGATGGTTAAATTCACGTTGTCATGTTGACTAGGCTGTGGTAGCCAGTTGTTTGGTCAAACAGGCGCTGTCCTGATTGTTATTGTATGGGTATTTCATAGATAGATTTGCATCCATAATCAGTTGATCCCATCTATGGCTGATTGCATTTACAAGCAACAAAAGAGATTGCCATCAGCAGTGTGGGTTCTCCTCACCCAATTGTTTGGAGGTTTTAAAAGACAGGCCTGAGGAACAAGTTAGGGTGGTCACTGCCTAGACACCCCTGAAGATTGAGAAAGTGATTAAACAAGAGAAAGGGGTAGCAGCAGACAAGATAGGATTCAACAAAGGATTACAAATACTGAATCTTTATATAAATTTTTTTTTAGATGCTAGGGTATTAGAATAACTAAAAGGAAATAACTGAAATGGTGGAACTATAACCCATAATATCCTTTGAAATTTGCTCCGTAACACTTTTTAAATCATACTTTGAAAGTTATCACTATTATGTATATATGTTAAATTTCACAATAAAAATGTATTAAAAATTACATTAAGTTAAAGAAACCATCATGAAAAAGTACATATTGCATGATTCCATTTATATGAGGTTCTAGAACAGAACAAACTCCAAGATATGGGGTCAGAATCAGAACAGTGGTTGCCTATGCAGAGTGATTAATGGAAGTGTTCTATAATTTGTTATAGTGGTGGATTATATGAGGATAAGCATTTGTCAAAACTTATGTAACTATACATTTTACTGTCTGTAAATTGTATCTGAATAAATATGTTATTTGCTAGACAAACAAACAAAAAAACTTACCAACAAAGAAAAGCTCAGAACCATACAACGTCACTGGTGAATTTTACCAAACATTCAAAGAATTAACACAATACTGCTCAAACTCATCCGAAAATATTGTTAAGATCTCAGTTCTACCCAAAGCAATTTACAGATTCAATGGAATTCCAAACAAAATTCCAACAGACTTAAGAAATGAAAAAACCAATCCATATTCATAAAGAAGGGAAAGTGGCCCCAAATTGTCAAAACCATCTTGTAAAAGAATAAAGTTGGAGGACTCATACTTGCTGCTTTTTAATTATTACAAAGCCATACGGTAGTCAAAACAGCATGGTACTGGCACAAGAACAGACATATGGACCAAGGGAATCAAATTGAAAGCTCAGAAATAACCCCCCACACCAACTGATCTTTGGAAAAGTTGTCAGGTAAACTCAGTGGGGAAAGAATAGTCTCTTCAACAAAATGGTGCTGGGAAAACTGGATCGCCATATGCAAAAGATTGAAGGTAAACCTGTACTTCAAACCATATTCAAAAATCAACTCAAAATGGATCAAAGATTTAAATATAAGAATTAAAACTATAAAATTCCTGGAAGTAAACATATGGGAAACATCTTTAGGACCTTGTTTCTTCAATTGTATAAAAAAAGCATGAGCAACAAAAGAAAAAAAAAAATAGATCAAAGGGAGTACATCAAAATTTAAAACTTTTGTGCATCAAAGAATTTTATCAAGAAAATAAAAAGACAACCTACAGAATGGGAGAAAATATTTGGAAACCACATATCTGATAAGCATTTGATATTCAGAATTTATAAAGAACTTCTACAACTCAACAACAAAAAGACACATGACCTGATCGAAAAAAATGGGAAAAAAGACTTGAATAGACATTTGTGCTGGTTTGAATCTATTATGTCCCCCACAAAAGTCATGTTCTTTAATGAAGTATTGTGGGGGCAGACTTATTAATCTTTTTGATTAGGTTATGACAGTTTGATTGAATGTTTCCATGGAGATGTGACCCACTCAACTGTGGGTGAGAACTCTGATTAAATTATTTCCATGGAAGTGTGGCCCCACCCATTAGATCACTGGAGTCCTTTAAAGACAGCTCACACAGAGAACAGAGAGGACAAAATGCCACAAGAGAAGCTGAGAGAGACATTTTGGAGAGAAACTGAGAGCCGACACAAGCTTAGAGATGCTTGAAGACATTTGGAGATGCTAGCCCAGAGTTTGCCCTGGAGAATCTAAGATTGGACCCCCAGATGCTTAGAGAGAAACACCCTGGGAGAAAGAAGCAAGGACACACAGGAGCTAAGAGAGAGGAGTGAAGACAGAAGCCCAGAGACATTTTGGAGAAAGCCATTTTTAAACCAGAACCTGGGAACAAAGGACCAGCAGATACCAGCCACATGTCTTCCCGGCTGATAAAGATTTTCTGGATGCCATTGGCCTTTCTTTAGTGAAAGTATCCTCTTGTTGATGCCTTAATTTGCGCATTTTTATGGCCTTCTAACTGTAAATTTACAAACTAATAAGCCCCCTTTATAAAAGCTTGTCCATTTCTGGTATTTTGCATAACAGCAGTTCTAGCAACTGGAACAACACTTCTCCAAAGAAGATATACAAATGGCCAATAAGCATATGAAAAGAAGCTCAAAGTCATAAGCCATCAGAGAAATGCAAATCAAAACCACAAGATACCTTAAAAAGGAATGAAGGAATGCTACAACATGGATGATGCTTGAAGATATCATGTTGAGTAAAATAGTCCAGACAGAAAAGGACATATACTTCATGATCTCACTTATATGAAATAAGCAGAATAATCATATTCATGAAGTCAGAAACTAGAATACAGGTTACCAGGGGCCAAGTACAGGAGGGGAAGGTAGAGATAATATTTAATCAGTATGAAGTTGTTGTTTGGGATGATCGAAAAGTTTTTGCAACGGTTGATGGGGATGAAGGCACAACTTTGTGTATATAATTAACACCACTGAATTGTATATTTAAAAAGGAAATAAAAGGGAAATTTTAGGTTGTATATAAGTTACCACACATAGGCACAAACAAAATCCCATAGAACAGTACAATACAATGTAAACGTGGATTGCAAAAAGGTACCACACTAATGAAAATGTTAATAGGGAAAATTGTGTGTGTGAGAAAGGGCTCTATGGGAATTTTTTACTTACTGCGTGATGTTTCTGTAAACCCACAAGTGCTCTAAAGAAAAATAAATTTAAAAAAATAAGTAATGGGAAAGAAACAAAATGTTCTCCTATGATTTACTTAGTACAATTCCTAAACCTATCTCCACTGTCACTGCCCACCCCCCAAATGTGGTTACCAGTGAAAGAAAGAAAGAAAGCTGCAAGAATTCTGGTAACTTGTAGTCATTCTCTATAACATGAAGAGAAGTGGTTTCAGGGAAAAGTGTGTAACCTGGAGGGCAGCCAGTGAAAAAGACTTCAGTGTAGAAGCCCGCTTAACATTGCTGTACCTCAGCAGAAGCGGAATAATATCACCAGGGATCACTATTCTCCAGGGCTCCATTCTGAATTTAGAGAAAGGTAGAGAACACAGAATAGAAAAATTCAATTAAAGAGCTAAAGGAAAAGCTGAAGACCCTGAAAATAAATAAAAGACAAATAAGTTTCTGAAGTATAAACTGGCATTTTTGAAGTCAAAAACCCGTAAAATAAAATGTCTTTGGGGATATAATTGAAAAAAAAGAACTTTTTTTAAAAAACTACCTTTCAGTGACTATTTTATGGCAGAAGTTGGGTTGGAAAGGAGAAGTGAACTCAATATGCACTTTTATGTGTGTTATGATTAGAAGAAATTTTTGCCTGTGTACATAGATCTTAACATACATTCTAATAGATACAAATAGAAAATCAGGAAACTGAGGTTCCATACTTTCAGCCTAACAGGAAAAATGAGTCAAACAAGCAGTAGAATTTAGCAGAAGGACACAGATAAATAGATGTCAATAGAGATGGTAGACAAACACCTCTCTGTAGTCGAATAGATTTATACTATACAGGGAATGTCTTCAAATATGAAGATTTAAAGAACTTCCCCTATTGCCCCTCTTATATTCACTGTTACTTACTCATGGAAAAAAAAAAAATGCCTTTTAAACATATTTCCCCAGAGCATCAAGCCAGCCACTCCTTACCCTTAGGAGATCTTTGGAAAGAGAGAAGTATTCATTGTGATTCAAATTCTCTTGAGTGCACATGTGTGTTGCTTAGGCTTCACTATAGTGCTGATTCAGTGAGATTCTAGGTTAAAACACAGTACTGTAGGGCTTTATATGTTAATTACCTTAAAAATTTATATCAAGATGTGTTCTGGCTAAGTTATTGGACCTCAGAGATAAGAATTTTTCAGGTACACAAGTGAAAAAAGCAAACCACCAGCAAGAAATTGAAATCAGGCTGGCCTCTGACATCCTACCAGCAACAGTAAATATCAGAAGATAACATACAATGTCCACCAAGTTTGGATGGAAAAAATATTTTGCCCAGCCATTTTACTCATTCAATGAGCGAGTATTTTTCAACTATGTTAAAAATCTCGGGACTATGGCATCCATGATCCTGGCTTGAAAAAACAACAACTGACTTAACACTTAATCAGCAAATCAGATGATTGTGAAACTGGTGGCAGAAAGAGCAATAAAATGCATAAAAACATGACACAGAGGAACAAGATCTATAGCATTCTAGTAAAAAGAAAATATAAGTCAATAATTTCTTTATTCTGTTATGGGACAAAATTTCCCAAGCTTTCAGCAATTTAGGAATGCAGATTTTACAAGCCCTTCTTGGGAGAGAAAAATAATCTTACTTGCAATTGAAATCTCCAGGCAAATTCTAAGATGGCTCCCCAAGATGCGTGATCCCTGGTGTTCACACACTTTCTTTCAGTTATTCATTCCAACGCTAATCCAGATACTGCTGTGAGGAGATTTTATAGGTATAATTAAGATTCTAAATCAGTTGATCTTAAAATAGGAAGTTTCTTAGGATAGGTCTAGCCTAATCATGAAAACCCACAATAAATAGTGTTTTCTCCATTAGGTTTCAGAGGAAAAAGTCATAGATCTGAAGCATAAGAAGGATTCATTGCATCATTGCAGCTTGAAGATGGAGGAGGCTACACGGCAAGGAAGGTGGAGAGCCTGTAAGTAAACAGGGCCCCAAGTCCTACCACAACAAGGATCTGAATTCTGCCAACAATTAAAATGATCTGGGAAGTGAATCTTATCCCAGAGCCTCCAGATGAAAACTCAGCCTGACCTACACCTTTATTTCAGCCTTGTGCTAACTCTGAGCAGAGAAACCAATTATGTTGTGCTGGTCTTACAGCCTATGGAGCTATGGCATGAGCTGAGGCACTGCTTAAAGCCACTAAATTTGTTATAATTTGTTATGTAACAATAGAAAACAAACCCAAAGTCAAACCAGATGGAAAGTAATTCACAATAAAAAGCTCAAGAATGAAGAAGCAATAATAGGGTTGGTTGGTGAATTTATATAAACATAAACCATATAAAAAACCAATGACAAAAAACCCAACAAAAAAATCTATAGGGGTTATTTGCTCAATTTTTTTGTTTGTTCTGCACACCTATGTGACAACCACTCTTCTAAGCACTGGACTTAAAAAGAGAAAAAAAGAGGCAAATGTCCCTGCTTTTGTGGCACTTACATTCTAATGAGAGTAAGGCAGACAATAAAAATAAGCAAGCAAAATGTATAATAGATGGCAATAACTGCTAATGAGAAAAATAAACCAGGGGACTGGGCTCTAAGATGGTAGCATAGAGAGGAGTGGAAGCTAGTTAGTTTCCCTGGAACAACTAATTAACAACCAGGAACAACTAGTAAATAATCCAGAATAACTGCAGGGGGACAAATGTGACCGTCCACTCATCATACTCCAACCTGAATTGGGAGGAATGCCTGAGATTGCAGCATAAAGTCTGTAAGTAAAAGCTGCAGATCCAAGCTGGGAGCTGCCTCTCCTCACAGCCCAAACTGCAAAGCCTTGCAGTGCTAGAGAGCAGCACTCTCCAAGCAAGTGAATATAGCTCAGCTAAGCTTCAACTGGGGTTTTAATTGGCAAATGTAGACTGCTCAATACAAGCTACAAATCCCCAATAAGCAGAAAGAGGCTTTTAGTGATGACTGACCTTGGAGAGCCAGAAGACCTCACTGGGAGGGTGGGGGAGCCCAGAGGACTGGGTGCTGTCTCTGGCCGATGGGTGAAACTGAGGGTGGCCTTGAACTGGCCCTGAAGGGGAGATTTCTGTCCCTTTTTTGGCTCAGTGGAGAAAGCCTAAGCCATTTTCAGTTCCCAGCACTCTGACCCAGACAAGGGTGGAGATAGCACAGGTAGAGAGAGTATTCAAATGCTAATAATGTCTCCCTGGGGGGGGGGGGGTTCTTCCCTAAGAGGAAAGAGGTGGGGCCCAGCTCTACTACCCACCTTCCATTCAGAGCCATACCCCAGAGCCCAGGGGAAAACAGCCACAGGCCACACCGCCTTACACCAGTCAGGAGCTACAGGCTGACAAGCGCCACCTGCTGGGAAGAAAAGCATAGTGACTTGAGGCCTCACAGGGTACATCAACCTTCTGAGACACACCCTCAGGGAGACATGATACTATTGCCTCCTTCTGAGTCCTGAGCCCATTCTGCTCTGGGAAAACATGATTGGGGTAACCAAGGAAACCAGATGCCTAGAAAACAAAAAACTACAACCTATACTAAGAAAAACAAAGTTATGGCCCAGTCAAAGGAACAAACTTACACTTCAACTGAGATACAGGAATTTAAATCAATTCTAAAAGTTTAGGGAAGATTCAGCAAAAGAAATAAAGCATATAATGAAAACACCAGATGTATATAAGGTAGAAATTGAAAGTTTGAAAAAGCAACTGGCAGAATCTATGGACATGAAAGGCACCACACAAGAGATGAAAGACACAATGGAGACATACAACAGCAGATCTCAAGAGGCAGAAGAAAACACTAAGGATCTGGAGAACAACAAACCTGAAAGCCTACACACAAAAGAACAGATAGAGAAAAGAATGGAAAAATATGAACGTCTCCAGGAATTAAATAACAAAATGAAATGCAGAAATGTACATATCATTGGTGTCTCAGAAGGAGAAGAGAAAGGAAAAGGGATAGAAGCAATAATAGAGGAAATAATTGATGAAAATTTTCCATCTCTTATGAAAGACATAAAATTATGGATCCAAGCAGTACAGCATACCCCCAACAGAATAGATCTGAATAGGCCTATGCCAAGACAATAATGAGATTATCAAACATCAAAGATAAAGAGACAATCCTGAAAGCAGCAAGAGAAAAGTGATCCATCACATAAAAAGGAAGCTTGATAAGACTGTATGCAGATTTCTCAATAGAAACCATGGAGGAAAGAAGGAAGTGGTATGATACATTTAAGATACTGAAAGAGAAAAACCACCAACCAAGAATCTTATATCTGGCAAAATTGTCCTTCAAATATGAGGGAGAGCTTAAAATATTCTCTGACAAACAGACAATGACAGAGTCTGTGAACAAGATACCTGCTCTACAGGAAACCTAAAGGGAGCACTACAGACAGAAAGGAAAAGACAGGAGTGAGAGGTTTGGAACACAATTTTGGGAGATAGTAGAACAGCAATGTAAGCACACTGAACAAAGATGACTGTGAGTATGGTTGAAAGAGGAAAGTTAGTAGCATGCGGGACACCAGAAGGAAAGATGAAAGATAAAGACGGGGACTGTATTGACTCAGTGAAATCTAGGGTGCTTAACAATAGTGATAAAAGGTAGAAATATGTTTGTACGTGAGGCAGAACAAATGAATGTCAACATTGCAAGGTGTTAAAAATAGGGTGGGATTGGGAGGAAAATACAATCAATGCAAACTAGAGACTATATTTAACAGAAACATTGTATTATGCTTCCTTTAATATAACAAAGGCAATATACCAAAGCTAAATGCATATGGGGGGCACATATGGGAAGGGTATGTGACTCCTGCCATTGGTGATATTGCCTGACTCTTTATTCTACTTTTGTTTAATGCTGTCTTTCCTTTTGTTGCTTCCTAGCTGTCATGTTTTGTTTTGTTTTGTTTTTTCTCTCTTTCTTTTTTCTTTTTCGTCTCTCTAATTTCTTTGACTCTTCCTCCTTCTTTGTGGAAGAAATGAAGACGTCCTTATATAGATAGAGGTGATGGTGGTGAATACATAAATACATGACTATACAGGGAACCATCAATTCTTTACTTAGGATGGAATATATGATATGTGAACAAAACTGTCCTAAAAAGAAAAAAATGGGTTGATGAAGAAACCTTGAGGGCACTATATTGAGAGAAATAAGACAGACACACAAGGACAAATATTGCAGGGTCTCACTGATATGAACTAATTATAATATGTAAACTCATAGACATGAAATATAAGTTACCAGGATATAGAGAGAGGCTAAAGAATGGGGAGCAGTTGCTTATTATGAGCAGAATGTTCAACTAGGGTGAACTTAAAGATTTGGAAATCAACAGAGGTGATGGTAGCACATAGTGAGAATAACTAACAGTGCTGAATGGTGTGTGAATGTGGTGGAAAGGGTAAGCTCAGAGTCATGTATGTCACCAGAAGGAAAGTTAGAGGTTAAAAGATGGGAATGTATAAAACAGTGAATCTTGTGGTGGACAATATCTGTGATTAACTGTACAAATATTAGAAATCTCTCTCATGAACCAGAACAAATGTATGACACTATAACTAGAAGTTAATAATAGAGGGGCATATAGGAAAAAACATATACCTATTGCAAACTATATACTACAGTTAGCAGTATTTTAACATTCTTTCATCAACAGTAATAAATGTACTATACCAAAACTATGAATCAATAATGGAGGGGGGGTAGCAGTTACGGGTATGGGAGGATTTGAGTTTCTGTTTTTTGTCTTTATTTCTTTCCTGGAATAATGAAAATACTCTGAAAATTGAAAAAAAACTTAATTGTAGCGATGGTTGCATAGCTGTATGATGGTACCATGGGCAATTGAGTGATGGATGACAGCTGTATGATGGTACTGGGGGCAATTAATTGTACACTTTGGATCTTTGGATAATTGTATGGTATGTGAACAATCTCAATAAAAAAATAAATAAATAAACCAGGGAAGGTGGATAGAAAGTTTGGAGGGAGGGTTGCAGTTTATGAGGGTGGTTAGGAAAGACCTCCCTGGGAATTTAGTATCTGAATAAGGGCCTGATTGATATGCAGGAACAAGCCCTGCCATTACAGTCAACTGTTATTATTTCACCACAATTGTGTTCTATAAAGTTGCTGGGAACCCTGAATTAGGGGATACTGAACTATTCTCCTAGGGAAAATATAAGGTTAGGGCCCTGAGAGCCTTTGGTCCCAACATTTTCTCAACCAATCAATATATAACCTTGTTGTATGTGTGTTTCCATGTAAAGACACCTTATGTAATATATTCTGTTGATTCGTTAACCTTGAATTCATGGCCAACAACCCATGTCCAAAGGAACCCATGCCCAAAGGAAGCTTATCTAACACAGGTGTTTTCTTGTAAGGCACATTACAGCCTTCTTGGGCCTGGGGAGCTTAGATGGCACTGCATCATTGTCTTAGATTACCAGGCTGCTTTCATAAATATCACACAATGGGGTGGCTTAAATGACAGGAATTGAAAACTCACAGTTTGAGGTTAAGGGAAGTCCAAAAGCGAGGCATCAGTAAGGCAATGCTTTCTCCCCAAAGTCTGTAACAGTCCGGTGCTTGCTGCCCATCATCCATGGGGTTCCTTGCCTTTTATCCCTGCCTTGGGTCACATGGTGATGTCCCCTCCTTTCTCATCAAGGTTCCCACTCACTTAGGGCTTCTAGCTCCTCCCCATGACTTGTGGCTTTCTCTGACTCTAGCTTCCAGCTTCTTTCTCTCTAAGACTCAGCTTCATTCAGTTGGGCCATGCTTCAACTTGAAATAACATTTTCAAGAGATCCTATTCAAAACAGGTTCATATCTACAGGAATGTGGATTAAGATTAAATAACGTGTCTACATTGAGGTACATAATTCAATTTACCACAGGCTCTTTGCTTGGGGGTCATTTTAAATAGCTAAATTGTCATCAAAAGCACAAAAAATGTGGAAAATATTGCACTAACTATTCCACAACAAAGTATGCAGTATGTTTACTTCATACTTACAGTATGTTTCTCAGTGTGAGAGCTGAGACAAGAAGGCAGAGTGACTCCATGTTTGACCTTAGCTGGGAACATGCTCATTAGGTGACTCAAATTTTGTACCACTCTGCATGTCTGTGAATGACCGTGACAGGGTCCTGAGCATTGATTTTGGGATTACAAATACATTTTAGCCAGTAGATGAATCTGCAAATACAGAATCTGTGAAAAAGGAGGATCAACTATATCTCAAGAAGGAGCTGTTCGAGGCAGAAGAAACATCAAGTATAAAAGCCTTGAGGCAGGAGCATGCCTGGCATATTTGTGGAGGCCACTGTGGCTGGAGTGAAGAAGTAGGAGATGAGGTGAAATGATTAAACAGGCTAGGCTGTGCAGGGCCTTCTAAGCCAGCAAGACTTCTTAACACTGAATATGTGGGGAGGCATTGAAGAGTTTTATTCAAAACAGTTGACATAACTTCTGCCATTTTCAGAAGTAACAAAAGCAGGGAAACGGCAGAGCACGGAGGCCAGTTATGAGGCTGTTTTCACCATCTTACTGAGATTGATGGTGAATTAGACCAGGGTGATGGCAGTGACGGTGGTGAGAAAATGGTCAGATTCTAGATATGTTTAAAAGGTGGAGGCAGCTGGGATTGTTTATGGACTGGATAATCAAGATGGGTGTTCCAGCTTGCTAATGGTGCCATTATGCAAAATACCAGAAATGGATTGGCTTCTATAAAAGGGATTCATTAGGTTTTAAATAACCTAAGTTCTAAGGCCATAAAAGCATCCAAACTAAGGCATCAACAAGGGGATACCTTTACTGAAGAAAGATGATGGCGTCAGGAACACCTCTGTCAGCTGGGAAGCATGTGGCCAGGGTCTGCTGGTCTTTTGCTCCCAGGTTGCATTTCAAAATGCCTTTCTCCAAAATGGTTCTCGGCTTCTGTCTCTCTTAGCTTCTCCCAGCTTTCTGCTTGGTTCTCCTGTGGCGTTTCTCTCTAAGCATCTGGGGGTCCTCTCTTAATTTCTCCCAGGGGCAAACTCTGGATTACGCATGTTAGCTTCCCTCCAAATGTCTCTCTCTGCCTTCCTCCCTTTGTGAGCTCTCTTAGAGGACATCAGTGATCTAATTAAGACCTACCCTGCATGGGCAGGATCCACACCTGCATGGAAATGATCTAATCAATAGGTAGGTCACATCTCCATGGAAACAGCCTAATCAAATTGTCCCACCCTAATCAAAAGACTAACAAGTCTTTAGTCTTGCATTAAAGAACGTGGCTTTTGTGGGGGGCATAACAGATTCAAACCAGCACAATGGGCAAGACTGAGGGAGGAGCTGGTTTTCAGCTTCAGGCGAGCTAGGTGTTGGACATGTTAAGTTCGAGATGCTTTTAGGAATCCAAATCATTCTACAGAATAGAATGAAAGTGATACAAGCCTTCACAATGTGATTAAACACAAAAACAAAAACAACTGAACAAATGTTGATCTGTGTGGAGGAAGCAGAGTCAGAGGTGGGAGGAAGAGTTTGAGTGCCTATGTCCTTGTCTCTATGTTAGGTAGTCAGTTACTACTGCCTATAACTGAGATGTTTAGATAAAAGAAAATAAGACATAACATCTTTAAAATTTTTCAAGACTCTTTTCAATTAAGTTTAAAGGGGTATTTTAGGTATTGGTATCTATTTTGATGAAGAAGCAATTACCAAAATTCAATTCCATTAATTTCAATTCAACTTTTTTTTCCTTTTAAATTAAAAGAAAATGGCATGTAGCAATTTTGAAAATTAAAGTAGCGTGCATAGTTCTATTTTAACAATATTATTTTGGTCTCTAAATCTAGATATCTTTACCTCTATGTCTGTGTATGCATAGAGAGATGCCTGAAATTAAGGTCACTTAAATTTAACAACAATTATTTCAGTGTGAAGGAATATTTTTTGGCTTTTTTGTGTTTTTCTTTTACTTTATTTTTTATGCCGAGTTGCTTGGATATGTCTATAAACTTGCAGATTTTATAATCAAATAAATAGGTGCTAATGTACTTGATGTTAATAGGAAAATACAGGTTATAAATGTGTTTTTTCTTTTATGTTAACAAAAGTTGTAAAATAGTAAGTGAATTTCTGAGGGTACCTCTGGGAGACCCATCTCCAACCCAGACTCATAGGCATGTCTGATGGTTTGAAGCTGTGTGCACCCCAGAAAAGATCATGTTCCTAAAGCTAATCCATTCTTGTAGATGTAGAACTACTGAGGGTCTGACTTTTTTGATTAGTTTATTGCTCCAGGTGGGTCCTGCCCCTCTTACTGGAGTCCTATATAAATGGGATAAATCTGGAGAGAGAAATACAGAGAAAGGCACAGTAGAGAGAGAGAAAAGACAGAGAGGCTGAGAGGGGAGTAGCCAGAGGCTGAAAGCATCAGAACCCAGGAGAGAAGGACCAGCAGGTGGTGGCCATGTGACTTTTCATGTGGCAGAGGAGTCCCAGATCACCAGCAGCCAGGAGGAAAGCATCGCCTGTTGATGCCTTCATTTTGACATTTTTCACACCCTCAGAACTATAAAATTGTAAGCTAATAAATCCCCATTGTAAAAGCCAACCCATTTCTGGTATATTGTATTTCAGCAGTTTTAGCAAACCAAAACAGCATGTATGGTAGTAACCTTATAAATAAACACCCCTGACTAAGGTCATTAACCTATTACTCTGTTTGAGAAAGTGGGAAGTAAACATAATCCCTTTTGCAGACCAACAATATCACATTAAATAATGCAACTTTATTGTTCATTAGCAGAATGCTTGACACCAAAAGGCATTTAGAGGTAAGATGCAAAAGGATCAGTGGGTTTGTCCATTTTGGGATGGCTTAATCCAGTGTCTTTATTCATTCTGGCTGAAAGGTGCAGAGTTGCTTCAATCAGTTTTATTGTTTCCCTTTTCTTATTATTACCAAATGATTAGTGGTCCTTTGGCTATTTGAATAGGTGGTATACACTCTAGAGTTGCATTGTCCAACACAGTAGCCACTATTCATATGTGTCAATTTACATTTAATTAGAATTAAATAAAACTTAAAATCCCATTGCTCAATAGCTACATGTTGCTGTTTTGGTCAGCACAGATAAAAAATATCTCCATCATGCAGATATGTTCTATTGGACAGTACTAGACCAGAGCTAATTTGTCCCATGAAGAAAGATTTTTGTAACACTTCTTTAAAATGTGTTATCTCTATTTTAATTTATTTTCTGGGTCACTTTTGAAAATTGCTGTTTCAAAAAGACTTTATCTAAACTACATATTTTCCAGTGATACAACTAATTGTAGAACAGAATATCAAAAATACTTTTTTATTGGAAGTTAAAATTAACTTTCAAACGGTGATGTCATTGTAAACAGAGCTCTGGTCTCAGAGCTAATAAGGATTTGTAAGAAGCTTCAGATCTTACTTTTGGAACAAGTAAGCATTGGTCATGGAGTTCATTTGTTAGGTTAACTTGACAAAAAATCATGTAAGTTACAAGTAAGATTAAATGTAAAAACTTTTGCATTTAGATTTGTTTAACAAAGGCATTTTACAAAGCTTCCAAAAATATTTACTAGACATTAGAAATGCATTCTCAGATGTATTGGTTTAATTTTTCTCTTTCTTGGAATTTAAGTAACACCTCCATCAGTTATATTTAAGATACTGTGGGGTATGACTTTTCTTAGAACTAACTTTTCCCATGAGTATTCCAAGAGCTGAGTTAATAATGGCAGTCAGCCAGCCAACTTCATGGATTAGTTTAAAATATCTCTTGCTTACTGAGCAAAATGGCAAGTCCCTAGATATTGGAGTTTAAATTAATCTCCTCTGCCTGAGAATAACCAACACCTCTTCCCATAAGAGGGGAAAAACACTTACATTAATGAGTAACTCTGTTGACACCCATTTAATACCTTCAATTTATATGTTGCTTTTTAAAAATAATAGTATTTATGGTTTTCAGTACCACACACAAATTGTAGTCATAAACACTCAAAATGGATTATTATGTGAACTTGGAATTGCTTTCTGTGAACGTTCTATGAACTGTTGATGAAATTGATGTTGCAAGTAGTTATGCTTTACACCTTTTGGTTGTGAACAATTCCTTCTCTTCTGCATCATTTCAGGTATTTAGTATCATAACATTTTCCAAGTTTTTAAATATGTTCCTGCAAGTAGATCCCCATCATGAAGCATGAAGAAACAATTCAATTTTTATGTTGTAGGAATGAAAACATGGCCATCAAAGTTTTATTTCAGGAGTTAACAACTCTTTTATCTGTTTTAATGTTTGTTTATAGATTAAAACAAACCAATCATAAAATACAAAAAAAAAAAAAATGAAATCAGGGTGAAAAAAATTATTGTGTTAAAATATTTGGTTGAAAATTATTGGTTCCATTTTGTGACTTATAAGTTTCTTCCATCCCTGTTAGCATTTTTCAGTATTGAAATAAACAGTATTTGAGATAAATTGTGCCTTTACATAGTCATCCCTTTGTTGCTGAGGTAAAAGTTTAGTCCAAACAAACAAACCAAAAAACTCTAGATGCTTTAAAGGCTAAAATTCCATGTGCTTGTGATCCTCTGTATTAGTTAGGGTTCTCTAGGGAACAGAATCAACAGGAGATATCTATGAATATAAGATTTTATAAAAGTGTCTCACAACTGTGGGGATGCACGAGTCCAAATCCTGTAGGGCAGGCAGTGAACTGGCAACTCCGATGAAGGTGTTCGATGAACTCCTCAGGAAACGCTTAGCTGGCTAGCCGAGAAAGAAGTAAAGGTCCTCTATCTGCGTAGTTTAAAAGTCTTCAACTGATTAGATTAAATCCAGCTGATTGCATTCTTTCATTGTGGAAGACACACCCTTTGTTGATATAATCAGTCACAGCTGCAGACAATTGAGTGATGATTTAATAAACCAGCCTTCTGGTTTTTTAACCAGCCACAAATGTCTCTGCAGTAATGGTTAAGCCAGTGCTTGCTTGACCAGACACCTGGACACCATCACCTGGCCAAGTTGACACATGAACCTAACCATCACACCCTCTCTCTCTGAAGCTGTCATGGAAATAATGGAACAAATGATCAGTGAAAGATGAGGATGTTTGGGAGTGCATGTGGAATGTTTAGCCTAATTCTGGAGGCTGGATAGGATTCCACAGGGCTCTGAAATTTTGAGAACCCCAAGGATCAAGAGTGACCCATTAGAAGACATGCCATTTTGGATATATTATGTCTCCCCAAAAGCCATGTTCTTTAATGCAATCTTGTGGGGGCAGATTTATTGGTCTTTTGATTAGGGTGGAAACTTTTGATTGAGTGTTTCCATGGAGACATGACTCAGCCAACTGTGGGTGATACTTTTAATTAGATTATTTCCATGGAGGTGTGGCCCTGCCCATTCAGGGTGGGTCTTGATTAGTTCAGTGGAGTATTTAAGAGAGAAGCTAAGAGCCAATACAGGCCCAGATGCTTGCTGATGTTTACAGATGCTTGGAGGTGCAGACAGAAGGACATTTGGAGATGCTAAGCTAAGAGATGAAGCCCAGATTTTGCCCGGGAGAAGCTGAGAGAGGACTCCCAGGTGCTTAGAGAGAAAGCCACTGGAATTAGAAGCTGAAAGCAACACAACCTGGGAGTAAAGGACCATCAGATGCCAGCCACGTGTCTTCTCAGCTGACAAACGTGTTCCAGACACCATTGGCCATTCCTCAATGAAGGTATTGTCTTGTTGATGCCTTAGTTTGGACACGTTTGTGGCCTTAGGACTAAAACTTTGTAACCTAATAAATTCCCTTTATAAAAGCCAATCCATTTCTGGTATTTTGCATAATGGCAGCTCTAGCAAACTATAACAGAGGGTGTCCTCTGTGAATTTTTATTTACAACAAAGCATAAAGGAGGAAGAAATGATGACCCAGTGACCTAAGAAGGACCCATCTCTCTGTTGGAACTTGGTGAAGTCCCCACCTCTTACATGTTTTGGATAACCCAGTTAATCTCTTCAGCATATTGGAAGATCTGCCTCCATTCTCTAGCTGCATTGAATGTGGTTAGTCTGGCTGCTTTCAAAAAAACATATTCTTCTGGGCTTAACTGCCTTTCCTTCAAGAATTGGGAGATCTATATGCTTGACAATATCAAAATGAAAATTATCTGTATGAAAAGGTGCCATGTAAACAAAGTTAAAAGTAAACAAATGATAGACTGAAGAATATAGGCAACATATAACAACCAAAATATTCATCATGCTTTATAAGTAAAACAAAAACACAGTAGGGAAAATTTTTGAGCACACCATTTATAAAGGAGGAACTACAAATAACCAATAAACATGTAAAGGATGTTTACCTGAACTTTAAACAGGGAAACGCAAATTAAAACAACTGTGACACATCTTTTTCTCCCATTAGATTGGGAAAATGTTTGGTATTATCAAATATTGATGAAGATTTTGGGAAACTAGTATTTTCATATCTATTGATTAATTTAAATTTCTTAAGTCCTTTTAGAATGCATCTTGGCGGTACCCTAGCTAATGAAATTAACAATGAGCATTCCTTTTACACAATATATTGATTATCCAGTATTCATGTCCCCTTCTTTTGGTAATAGGATTCTGATATTCCTTTATTAGTCTATCCCATTGTTCTGGTTTGCTAAAGCTGATGAAATGCAAAATATCAGACAGAAATGGACTGGCTTTTAATAGTGGGGATTTATTAGCTTACAAGTTTACAGTTCTAAGGCTGTGAAAATGTCCAAATTAATGCATCAACAGGATGATACCTTCTCTCTGAAAACTGGATACGAGCAAGCTTGGGCTTGTCTGTCAGAAAGGAAGACATATGATGATGTCTGCTGGTCCTTCTCTCCCAGGTTTCATTGCTTCCAGCTTCTGGCTTCAGTGGCTTCCTCGCTGACCTTCTTTAGGTTTCTTTCTTTTAGCTTCTGTGGGAACTTTTCCTGTGTGTTCCTTCTGTCTTTTATCCTCTTATAAAAGACTCTTGTAAGAGGATTAAAACCTGCCTTGAATGAGGTAGGTCACATCTCAACTGAAATAACCTAATCAAAGGGTTCCACCTATAAAAAGTCTACACCACAGGAAAGGATTAAATTTTAGAACATGATCTTTTTGGGGGTACATACAGCTTCAAACCATCATAGCTATCAAACTAGTCCCTAGGAAAGGTAGCAAGGCTGTTCTGGTTCACTAATGCTGCAGTTATGCAAAATGCCAGAAATGAATTGGCTTTTATAAAGGGGTCTTATTTGGTTACAAATTTGTAGTTCTATAGCCATAAAAATGTCTAAGCCAAGGCATAAACATAAGTATTCCTTCACTAGAGAAAGGCCATTGGCATCCAGAAAACCTCGTTACCTCTGTTAGCTTGGAAGCATGTGGCTGGCATCTGTTTGCTCCCAGGTTGTGTTTCAAAATGGCATTCTCCAAAATGTCAGCATCAGCTTTCAATGGCCATCTTCAAAATGTCTCTCTAAGCTGCTGTGCTGAGGTCCTTCTGTTTGTGAGCTTTAATAGGGCTCCAGTAAACTAATCAAAATCCATGCTGAATGGGCGGGGCCACACCTCCATGGAAATAATCTAATTGAAGGTATCACCCACAGCTAAGTGGGTCACATCTCCATGGAAACAGCCTAATCCAAAGATTCCAACCTAATCAACACTAATACCTCTGCCCCCACAAGATTGCATTAAAGAACATGGCTTTTTGGGGGACATAATACATCCAAACCAGCATAAAGGCCCTCATTAGCATGTTGGCTGTGTGGCTCCTGCCTTTTATTGTTACTACTAGAGGACATCTGCACAATACAGATAAAATGCCATATGGGAACTTAGCTTTGCAATCAGAATAGAATCACAGAAGAACCTGAAAAAACTGGAATGCTAAAGAAAATGTCCATTTCTAGATTTCAGTCTAAATGCTATACATGTAATAAAATATACCATTACTATATATATCACTAAGAAAAAGGGTACTAATCATGAAAAGAATGCTTTCATATTACTCAGAATTTTTATGTTTAGCAAGAGCAGATTTAGACTTACATCGAAATTTATTTTTGTCATATTTCACTCTTGCACATAGGAAGTAAAATGTAAGTGAAATAAATTGGCTGAGATATTCCTAAATCCTTTTCACTTTGATGAATCACTTTTTGACTCAGAATTCTCAGTGTCCTTGATTATCTATGTATCTGGTCCATAAAGAAGGTAGTTGATGCAACATTTGTTGGTCTCAGGGATTTTCTTCCCAGCTGTTGATACCCATTCTGCAAATTTTGGTGCCAATAGTCATTCCTTCAAGGGCGAATATTGACTCACTAATATAAAATATGCATACTGCTGCTCCTTTCATGTCTTTCTGCATACACAATATTTTTTCAATAAATCCAGATCCATTGTATAATAAAAAAAACTCAACATATGTGATGCCAATCATGTCCATAACTTAACTTTAGGGATGGCAACATGAATAGTCATGACCTAGTCATGACCAAGTTCTGTATGCTCAGACAAGGTCATCTACTTCAAAAACAGAATTGTGAGATTCTATCAACTGTAACATATATCCCAATTTCAAAAATGTTAGAAGATGTTAAAATGTGCTGCTTGGAATTAATCAAATACAATTATTATTTCATAGATATCTAACAATGTGGTTTTTCTCTAACCTGATCTTTCAGATTTTCCTTCAATTGGTACTTACTCTATGTACCAATTACATGAATTATCCAATTGAATCTTCACAACATACCATATGTGGGAGATACTGTGTGTATGTGTGTGTGTGTGTGTGTGTTTGTGTGTGTGTGTGTGTGTGTGTGTGTCAGGGTTCTCCAGGGAAACTACATATATATATATCCTGTAAATATTATGAGATTTATTATAGGAATTGGCTTGCCCAACTGTGGGGATTGGCAAGTACAAATTTCTTAGAGCAGGCTGCAAGCTAGGAATATCAATGAAAGTTTCAGTGAATTCTGCAGGAGAAGCTGGCTGGCTGAAGTAGAGATAGAAATTCTGACCATTGAAGTCATCAGTTCTCCCTTTAATGCCTTCAACTGTTTGAGACATCTCTCATGTCTGAAGGAATTCTCCTTTATTGATTGTGAGTGTAATCAGCCACTGATGCAATCAACTGACTAATGATTTAAATCCATGAAACATCCTCATGTTAACAACCAAGCCAGTGCTAGCTTTACCAAACAACTGGACATCATAACCTAGCCACATTGACATGTGAACTTAACCATCACAGCAAATACATATATATATATAAAATAGAGAGACTATATAAAGAATATATAATATATAAAAGTAGATACAAGATTGTATACAACAAAAATTAGAAGCAGTTTACATATCTTTTTAAAAAAGACAGATTCAACAATTTATGATGTTTTAAAAAAAATAAAGCTTCATTGTTTAGAAGTTGCCGATAATAACTCAAAGTCTTTACAAAAGTGGCCTTCCTTATTTAGGCAAGTAAAAGATAACTGAGCAGCCGTTTCTCTGGGTAAGTATGTAAAACAGGAGTAGTGTCAACAGATGCCTCCAGGGCCAGGAAACCAGCTGATAGGTAAAAAATAGGGAGTGAGGGCAACCTTAGCTTTCAGGAGTGTGTAGGCCTCCTTGAGAGAAAGAGGCCTGTACTTACTGCTAGCTGGTTGTTCCCATGTAGACACATGTCCCATTGTTGTCAGATCTGATAGATTTTCAAGAAAAGCAAGAAATCCAATATTTTACATGAAATGAATTGACAACTAATTAAAAAGTTAAAACAATGTCTAGGTTAACACTTTGCAGGCCAAACAAAGCATGTATTTTGGGCTTGGGTTACATAAGTAAAAGGTAAGATAAAAAAAGTAAAAGGACACTCTTCCCTCCCTTTCCTGTGGCTTGGCAAAGTCCTCTGTTTTTAGGGTGAAAAAAAAAAGACTACATTTACCATCCTGCCTAGGAGGTAGATGAAACGTCATCATGTGTAAATTTTAGGAAGCTTTATTAAAAACAGATGGAATATGCCCATTTTCCTTTGCCCTCTTCTTCATCCTACTTCTTAGAACTCTCTTGGACCTCGAAACTGAAGGTCATACCTTAGGAATAGCAGATAGATGAAATGGAAGGAGTCTAAGTTCTTGAAAACTGCAATAAAAACTACCAAACCAACCCTTGTCTATCTACCTCCAGAATATTTACATAGGATGGAATAAATTTCTATATTGTTTAAAGCACTGTTATCTGTAACAGAAAAAATTCCTATCTTGAGAAACTAAATTGGAAAATCTTAAATTGTAAAACTGAAACACTTGTTGGGATTTACCAAAGCAGCTTATTAAACTACCTCCCATAGTATCATGGGCCTTATATAATGTGCCACTAAAATAAGTTACTACGCAAAAAAATATCAGAATGAAGAAGGGTGTTAACCACTCAATTTTTAGGAAGTACTTACAAGACAGATACAAACTTTATTCTAAGCCGTCACACTTGAAAACAGAAAGGAAAGACCATATGGCTTTGTTACGGCATACTTTCAGCCTATGACCACAAATTCAAAACAGCTGAAGATCAGATAATCCTGTGCCTCTATTTGTGAATTGCAAAAGTAAAATTCTTTGTCTCATATGAAGCTTTCAGTAAGCAAATGCAAGGAGATGAAAACAGTGGTTGTAGGGGCTAATAATGGAAACCAAAGAGGAAATATAAAATTATGTACTGTCTACAGAAAATGATCTTTAAATATGCAGACACAAATTGGTAAATAAATAAATAAAAGAATGTTATATATACCATGAAAACACTAGACAACTGGAGTGTCTATATTAATATGAGACAAATTTTTACGGCAAGAAACATTACCAGAGATATTGAGGATATTTTATAGAAATAAAATGGTCAAGTTATCTAGAAAATATAACAATAATTGTGTAAGCATGGGAATTAGTCAGGGTTCTCTAGGGAAACAGAACCAACAGGAGATATCTGTAAATATTATGAGATTTTTATAAAAATTGTCTCACATGACTGTGGGGATGGACAAGTCCAAATTCTGTAGGGCGCACTGCAAGCTGGGAACTCTGATGAAGGTTTCTGATGGATTTCCCAGGAGAAGCTGGCTGCAGTGGGGATGACAATTCCCTCTTCTGACTGCTGAAATCACTTCTCCTTTTAAAGCCTTCCAACTGATTGGATGAGATGTCTCTCATTGTTGAAGGCAATCTCCTCAGTTAATGTAGATATAATCAGCCACAGATGGAATCAACTAACTGATGTTTTAAGTCCACTAAATGTCCTCACAGTAACCATCAGGCCAGTGCTTGCTTGACAAAAGTACGGGAAACCATCACCTGGTTAAGTTGACACATGAACCTAATCATCACAACATACAACAACAGAGCTTCAAAATATATACATATAAAACTGCTAGAATTGAAAGGGGAAATATACAAACTCACAATTATAATTGGATATTTCGACTCTGCTCTCTCAGTAAATCATAAAGCAAGAAAGAAAATTGATAAGCATATAGAAGACCCAACTAAAAAAATTGATGACTTCTTATCAAGGACTTTAATTTTCTTCCTTGGAGATTTTTGAAAGTTGAGATGATGTGTTTGCCCTCTTGAGAGTGTATTCTGGAGGCATCCAAGGTGGGTGAAGGAAATGAAGAGATGATAATTTCAGTAACTAGATGGTGGAGGGGAAACACAGAGCAAATTTGAGAGTGTTTCTGACTTGTCAAAGACTGCAAGTATGTGAGTTTATTCCTGAGGAACATGTGAGTTACTCATCTCAGTGAAGCCTTTTCCAATATCTCAAAATGGTATAAAATAAGCTCATGTTGTATCTTAAAAAAAAAAAAAAAAAAAAAAGTTGAAGTTCCAAGAGAAAATCTTGCATGTCAGTTGAGGAAAGAGATGTATCAGTGGTAGCAGGTGAGCTGAATGGATCATCAGATGGAGGAAATTCCCAGATTTAGAATCCACATGCTTAATGTTTGATGCATATAATAAATAGAATCACTCAGTTAAATAGTTATTAAGTAAAGGGTAAAGTTTTGTATTTTATTTCACCTATCTCCATAATAACTAGGAAAGGAAGTAAGAACAGGAAAGTCAATGTATCTATCACCCAATAATTCTTGATGCTGATCACAGGGGAAATTTATGTGGCAAACATACTGTGTTGAAAAATTTGACAAGATATTAATTATGAAAGTTTATTTGAGTAGTTTATAATTCATGAATTGGGCAGCATCTAAACTGCTCGAGGAAAGGAACCCTATCAGGGGGTGGAAACTTACATGTGGCAAATGCAGAAGCAAATGAGGAAATGTTCTGATTGGCTGACATTAAGTTCCCATTTTATAAGGGGGGGGGTCTTACCAAGTGGGGAGCAGATACACACTGATTAGTAGATATGCCCATTCTGATGCGCTGTATCTCCTGGACCTAAACTGGTTTATCACCAGGGGTTGCTTATCTGCAGTTCTCTAGGGTGCATTTCATTATTCCATTTTCTTGTAAATCTCCTGCAGGTCAATTGTTTTTGTCTTCTGGAAAACCCTTGGTCAGAAAGTAGTCCCTCTTGGCAATGCTCAGTGCAGGTGGTCATTTTATTTTACATACCTGATTCAGACGTGAAGTAAGTAAAGTTAAGTCCTTTTTCAAAACTCCATCTTTAGGAAAACATTTCAAAGCAGTTTGGAAAATTTACCAAATAATTTACGGTATGTTATAAATTTTAAAATGTTTTATTATTCAGGATATTAGTCTAAAGCTATTAACTGTATAAGACTAAAATTGTGAGAATTTTCTTGAGGTCATCACTCTGAGAGGCCCAAGATAGAACAGATGGCTATTGTAGGTAGGCCCCTTAAAATATCCCTGGAACCTGTGAATGTTACTTTATATGGCAGATTTTGTAGACGTGATTAAGGATTTTGCAATGGAGAGATTTCCTGGATTAGGGGGTAGGTCCTAAATGCAATTGCATTTATCCTTATAAGAGGGAGACAGAGAGAGACTTGACTACACAAAGAAGAGGAAGAGGAAATGTGACCAGGAGCAGCCAAGGAATGTCAGAAGCCAGCAGAAGTTCAGAGAGGTAAGAAACACATTCTCCTTTGGAACTGTCAGATGGAGTGTGGCCCTGCTGACACCCTTGCTTCAGTCCAAGAATACTGATTTCTGATTTCTGTCCTCCAGAACTGTGAGAGAATAAATTTCTGTTTTAAGCCACCATGTTTGTAGTAATTTGTTACAGCAGCCATAACATTATCAACTTTGCCGCCTAAGAAATTATATATTGGAAATTATGTAAAGAGCACCTTTATTATATGTGGTCTACAATTGCTCAATTCTTATTTGCCACTGTTTGTGGGAGAAGATAAACAGAAATTCACTATGAAATTTCAAGTAACTCTATATTTATCTATACTTATACTCACATATGTTATAAACCTTTACAATCAACTTCCCAGAGAAAATATCTAAAGATCCAAACCAAACTAAGTCTGGTATATCCTTTAAATGATTAACAAGAAAAATATATTTTGATGGTCTTAAAAGGGTCTGCATCATAATGGCCAAGTGTGTCACCAGGTACTCATGAGAAGCAGATACTTTCTATCACCCACCTCCCCACCTTCCCTTATTTTATGGGTCTACTTCCTCCACGCAGAATAATCCAGCCTCCCGTCTTTTAAAACTTATTTTCTATAACAGCAACTACCAGATTTTCTGTGGCATGTGTTTTTCTTTTTCAGTGACAACATATTTAAATAACAAAATTGAGATCTTAGCAATCCCACAGGAACTTTCTAGACCTTTAGGTTCTTTAGGTGTGTTATCCTGGGTCTCAGTTAAATGAAAGCAATCTAAGGCAAATGGTGAAATGATTGATAAGAGAAGAAAAGGATCAGCTGCTCAGGAATCCAGCCCAGGGAGAAGCCCATTGCAGTAAGTGGAGGCAGACAGAATAGGCTAAAGATCAAAAAGCGTCCTGTGGCTATCCTGGGGACAGAAGTCTGAGGCAGCTCTTTGATCTTGGGCTTGCCCACCCACAGGGCGTTTTATGACTCTCTGGGATGACCACCCAAACTGAGCTTTCCTGAGTGCCAGACAACAGGGCACTCAGTGGAAAGGAAAGCAGATCTAACCAAGTTGGTTTTACTTGCCTTGAAGAGTTATCCCTAGGAAAAACATTGTTATGTTAATAAGTACAAAAAAAGGAGGGAGAGGGAGAAAGAAAGGGAGAAAGCAAAACAAAATAAAACAAAGAAACAAAACAGATTCTAAGTATGAAAATATTTTAGGAACTTGGAAAGGTCACATTCTTTATTTGATCATTAATGAATCAAGATTTTGTATAGTTCTGTGGTGGCCTGGAGGCAACATGTCTGCCAAAGAGTGGTTGATTATGCTAACTAAACAGAAAAACAAATTCACTGCAAAGAACCTAGGGGTAGGTTGTTTTCCTGGGGGTGGGGGTAAGATAGGCTGGAAAGACTTTTTTCAAAGATTGAGAAAATGAAAATAATATTATAACAATATAGCTTATTTTTCTTTTTTCCTGCAATTGAAGCACAGGAGTAGATTGTCAGTTAGGACTTAGAGTGAGACTTTTAGGACCAAGCACGTATATAGAGTTACACAGAAATATGTTTTATCTGATACATGTGAGAGCCAGGTGAATAATTAATGGGAGAACTCATTTATTTCTCTTTCTGCTTAATATTCATATTTCAGATCTTAAGGATGCAGACTAGAGGAAATTTCTTCTGCTAAATAATTTGATGATACAGAGGTTGAGCCGGTAATCATTTAGGTCAACTCCCAACTATTATAGTTAACAAAACTGAAACTTTGATGGATCATGGAACTAGCTAAGTACTGCTAGGTCTGGGACTCAAATCTATGGTTTATGACTTCTAGTAAATTATTTTTCACATGTAAGAAAGTGATAAGTTTAGCTTTCACATAGAGACAGCATGGAATAGGGAAAATGGAGGCAGAACCAGCTTAAACAGGCCCTGTGGTAAAGGGAAGAAAGAGAGAATCTACGCCATCTCCTTATATGGAAAAGTAACCATGGTTGCTGGAATGTAAGGAGATATGAGGTGAAATCAGAGGCGGGAACTCCCAGCAGAAAATTTAAACTGAATGAACTCTCTCGGATAGGCTGATCAATTCAAAATCTCAATAATGAGCTAGTTGGCTCTCTCGTATAGGCTGTACAAATTAAAATCTCAAAGATGGGCTAGTTCTCTCAGATAGACTGTAACCTCTGTAGTACCCAGCCAATGGGGAAACAGGGGAGGGACTTGCGCATTAGGAATAGGAGATTAAAAGCTCGCCAGTCTCTTCCTCTGGCATGCCAGCTTGCCATGTTTTTGGCTGTGTGCTCTTTCTTGCAAGATCGTAAATAAATTCTTTTCTCCTCCAGAACCAGGTGAGCATTTTTTGTATAATGCTTGTTTCTAACACACATAACTGTTGTGTTTCCCAAGACTTTTCAAATGGTAAAATCCTTGCAAAACTAGATTGCCAAGGATACTCTGTTTCATGCTGGATCAGCCATTTCTCAAGTAACCAATCCATCAGCCCAAAACAGATTTCTCTTCAAATTAGAGAAAGTCATGAATATACAGAATCAATAGGTTCTTATATGCCAAAAATGCCAATCATTAAATCTTTTCTGAAAATGTGTTTGCCTAGGTTAGCAGTATAAACAATCACTGTGGGAGCTGAGGTCATTTATTTTAGAACTCTGATTACTTTCATTCTACAGGAGCATATCTGAATTGAACAGAATAATTTAACTCTATCGATAATGCTTACTAAGGTCACAACCGAATTTTTTAAGTATTCAAATTCTGCTTTGCATTATTCCTCAGACCCACTGTAATCACTTTCTTCTTTTTTCTAGATAATCATCACTTTGGACCCTTTTAGCACCTTTTGAAACCTTCAAGTCACCACCTCACCACTGCAAAAGCTTTATGTACTGACCATTTCCCAATCCCTTACTTCTAGCCAAAGAGAATGGCAATCCCTTTTTGCCAAGTCCCTTTCCTTCTCTACTCCAATTATTTTGAGTATATTATGGATGTGTTATCCTTTACAGATAACATTTGCATTCCAATTTTTGGCTATCAAGTCCTAATCCAGCCTTCCTCAAAATAGGTCTGGTCTAGGAATGCTTCCTATAAATTCTGAGCGTTCTCAAGGAGAATTTAAAACTTTTGATCATTTGATGATTATCTTTGGATGATTGGTTTAGAAATAACATAAGCATGCCCTGAATCTTCTGAATAACTACTTTGATAGCTAAATATTTCCCATAATTTTAGTCCTGCAGTTTGTTTTTACAATTCTTTTGGTGCCAAGTAGTACTAATTTAATTTTCTCTGGCTAATGAGAAATAAACAGATGTGAACTTAATGGTAAATAATGGATTCGCACTGTGATGCCCAAATGTCAGCACTGCCAGTCAGCCAAAAGGTTTTATAGTAATTAGTATAGAGATATATGGTGGAAGAATTCAATTACAGTGGAAGAATTTGCTGTGAGCAATAAATTGATTTCAACAAAACAACATCAATGGTCAATTATTAATTTCAATGCTGTAGCTTTGTTTAATTTTTAAATTTGCTTTGGTATAAGAATTTTGTAAGTACAGAAAGTTCATACCTAACTTTATGTTATATTTATGTAAGTAAAATAATAATAATAATAATAATAATAATAATTTTAGTCAATATGGATAGCCTGTGATTTTTGTTTGGGTTTGCCTGTGTTTCTCAAATTTAAAAGACCCAGTTTAAAGCCAAAGGAGATAATAATATAGAAATCTAAAATCCTTTAGACAAATGGTCTTTTGGCAATTCTCAAATCACATAGTACCAGCAGTTGTATCCTCAAAAACTGGTTTTGGAAATGGAAAGTCTGTAAGCAATCAATCAGTGTTTCTGAGAGCAGCAGATTAAGTGGGAGGGGAATGTTAATGTATCCCCTTTTAGAACATCTATATGACCATGTTCTCAGAAGGGAATTGAAATCTCATCAGACCATATTCATAAGCCACAAAAATTAGACAGAGAATCTTTTGAACAAACAGATTCATTTCAGCTAACCTAAGCAAGTCCTTTTAGTCCTGTGAACTATTTCAGGCTTTGACTACACTTAACAGACTAACATACTATTATTCAGCTGCCCTCCAGATTTCGTGTTATTTTTTCTAGTCATAGCTGTGAACAGTATAAATGCAATAGAACTGTTATAATTCTGAAGTCTGTACAAATATTTAAAAACATTCAAGATAATTTCTAAAGTTATTCTAGAACATTGGTTAATTTCTAAGAAAAATAACTAAACCTGAAACCAGTAAATAATCCTCAACTTTTTCATTTCTTTCACCTACCACATCTGGTTAATTCATGAGTCCTGTTAATTCAGCTTATTAAATATCTCCAAAGCCTGTCTACTTTTCTTCATTATCCCCCACCAAAAGAGAATTTCAGGCCACCATTCTTTCTCACCTGGGTTATAGTGTCCATCCCCTCTCTGACTGGATTCTCCACCCCAATAGGGTGCATTTCCAAGCCACTCTTTACACTGTAGTCTGAATTGTATCTAAAAGGCAAATATTGTTATTTCATCTTTTGTTTGTACCCAATGTAGTCTATTATAAGATGAAGCATAATTCCATTAACAGGGCTTCCAAGGACCTCGGCATCCGCTTCTGTCTAAAGCTACAACCCTTCTCACACTCTAGCCACACTGAGCGCCCTTCAGCTCCTGAACTGCACTGGGTCTCTCTCAAGTTGGGCCCTTCACAGTGCCATTCCGTGTACTGGGCTCATTCTTCTTACCTTTTCCTTGATAATACACATACACAGACAGGGTTAGTTAGTTTGTTTGTTTGTTTCATTTTGTTTTGTTTTCATGAGTGCCTTAAACATAGTTTCCTCTGTGAAGATTTCCTTGATTCCTCCACTGCTATGTCAACTCTGTTCCCATCACATCTGGAATTTTCCCCATCATAGGACTTATCATACTTGATTATAATTTATTCCTTAATGATCTGTTTTGCTGATGAAGAACAACAACTTTGCTAAGTCCTTTGTAGGAGACGGGTGTGATAAATAGTCTCACTTTGTGGCCTAACAATTTTACTTTAGGGCATAATTAGAAATACAGATTTATGCACAAGTAGGTTTATTGAAGTTTCAACTTCTTTACTGAGGCATGGTATGCACATAGAAGATGCCACAGTGTCCAGTCGTAAGTGTACAGCTTAGTGAATTTTTACAAAGTGCAGTCACAATCCAGATCAGGAAAAACCATGACCTCAGGAACCGCTTTCTCCCTGCCAGTCACTGCCCTCCCCATCTTCCTCAGGATAACCAATATCTTAATTTCTATCCCAAAAGATTAATTTTTACAATCCTAGAATTTTTTAAAAAGGAATTTTGTATCCATGTACTCATTTGTGTCTGGCTTTTTAATTGAATATATATATGTGAAATTCATCCTTATGTGTAGCATAAGTTGTCCACATTAATTATTGTATGATATTACATTAACTAAAAACACCATAGTGTATTTATATAAGTTATTATTGAGGAGAACTTGGGTTGATTCCAATTTTGAATTACCATGAACAATGTTATCATGAACACTTTGGTAGTTGGTGTACATAAGCATACATTTTTCCAAATCTTCAAGTTTTCTGTAGTGTGAAATGAATAGGTGACTGAAGAAGAGGAAGACACAAATAGCAAATCATACAAAGAGATGCTCAGCATATTTAGTAATCAGAGAAATGTAAATTAAAACATCTCACAGGAAACCAGATTTACTAAACTTTTTATCTATATAATGTAAAGTTCAGATGGGGAAATGAAATCCTAAGGGTGGTAGTAATGAAAATTGGAGCCACCTTTTTCAAATAGGTGTGACTTTATTTTTTCTCATCTCTGTATCCCCAACACAAGAAGAGTATTTGTTGAATGAATAAAGCAATATGAGTTATGCATATGTCCAACAACCCCAGTCATTCTGTACATAAATATATATCACCAGGAAATCCTCACAGAGATGCATAAAGAGACACGTAAAAGGATGTTGTTGAAAAAACTATCTCTAGTGGGGAGATTTCAAACAGGATGAAAATGAAGGAATGGAATGCAATAAAAGTTAATCAGAGAAATAAATTTGACCTGAACAGAGCAACCTGGATAGATCAGATAAAATCACGGTAATTAAAAGAGCTAAAAAACAGAATAAAATATACAGCAAAATATAGTTAATGAAAATTTGACACACATATAGTGATACTATTTATTGTTCATATTGTGTCACATATATAAACAAAATGAAGATGGTTAATTGAAGGGGCAAACATTAAATACTCAATTCAGACAGGGAAAGCACAGTGGGATATGGAATGGGAGTTGAATGAAGAAATACAATTAAAAAGATAAATAAATAAATAATATAAAATAAGAGGCGCTGTGTATAGACAGTGAAATTAGTGTGTGCCATGAATTGTAGGGTATTATTGATTATGTTAATCTGATCCTGTGCTCCTGAAGTACAAACATTAGAATAAATTGTTCCAAAACAATGATACTCAGAGAAGCAGGTACTGACTATCCCAAGAGAACAAGTGTAGATTAAATTTATTCCTCTTCAGTAATTACCTTTCATTGAACCTAACACCCACCAGATATTTTCACAAACTCAGACCTCTAAATGTCACATTGTCAAGCACTTACTATTCTCTTGTATTAAACAGCTCTCATAGTGCTAGAATATGTGGAATAAGCTCATTATTAATCAAGAAATTAAAAAAAAATTTATAGAAAATGTGCTAAACATGAGAAATCTAAAAATTTAATTTTCCAGTTCAATCATTCATTTAATATATATGTAGTGAGGAGTTCTTACAACATGCAAGTCCTTGTATTGCTCTGTGAAGAAGCTGAAACGAAACAGTCCAGTAGATGGAACACTTTGACCTGTTACCTTTGTGGTGACTATAAAGGTAGAAATTATTTCCCTTGGCCGCCATGTTCAGCCACTGGGGTACAAGCCAATTAAGCTGGAGTCTTGCTTCCTCAGTGAACCAAAAAAATGCCACTCCGCACCGTAACCTAAACATAACTCTTCCCTTCTTTATTCCAAATTTGGTCTCAGAAGCTGCATGTATCCACAGGAGCATTTAAATATAATTTCATCATTTCTAGTAAATGCAATTTTTAACTTTTTAACATTGCTGAAAATGAGATGCATCTTACGATCAATGGCTTCTTTCAATTACTCTCAGCGGGAATCAACTATGAGCCTTGCCATTGCTTGCATATATGTGACCTTGGTCAGAGCTATTCATATAGGCATTGCTTCAATACAGTTATGAGCATTTCGTAGATAACATATTGAGTTTAATTGCCTTTAAAATGACTTTTGAGTCAACATTGATGCCTAAAATTTATTACACAAAGAAATTCATGGAAACAGCAGGTGGATGTGTAGAGATTCATTTGTTATTCCTTTTGGCCAGATCAGACAACTTCCTTGGCTTAAAGTTCTTGTCAGCCAATCATTTAAGTCATTATCATATGCTAACTGTATTTGTTATCTATTACTGCATAACAAATTACTCAAATACTCAGTGGCTTAAAACAAGTACTTATTATCTCACACAGTTTCTGTGGCTCCTGAATCTGGGAGCAGTTTGGCTGATGGTTCTGCTCAAGGTCTTGCATAAGGTTGTGATAAAGATTTCAGCCAGTATTGCTGTCCCTGGAAGGCTTACCTGGGGCTGGAGGGCATGCTTGCTAGATGGCTCACTCAGGGCTCTTGGCAGGAGCCTCACTTCCTCACATGTGGGCGTCTCCACGGGCTGCCTGAAGTCTTCACAACATGGCAGCTGGCTTCTCCAGAGTGACTGATCCAAAAGAGAGAGTGAGCTACCAAGATGGAAACCACATTGGCTTCCAAGACCTAGTTTCCAAAGTTGTACAGCATCAATTCCACTCTATTCTAGTCACGAATATGTCATTAAATCCAGCACATGCCTAAGGGGAGAATTAGGCTTCACCTCTTGAAGGAAAGGCTGTAGAAGAATCTGTGAACATATTTTTAAGATGACTATGACAACTTTCTGTTAACACCTGGTAAGATTGAGAAGGTCTAAGGAGAATAGGCATCAGTGGTTTGGAAGAAACAGTGGAGCATTCTTTAAGAACTAAGGCATTACCAATACCCCTGATGGCAGAAAGGATGATATTGTGGCTGGATTCGGCTTCCTAGGTTCTTGGCCCTGCTGGGAGAAAGAGTTCAAGGGCACAGCATGGCATGGATAAGTAGGTAGGAAATTTATTATGTCCCCATGTGAGAGGAGCATGCCCGCATTCTAGCAAAGACAGAGGTGAGAAAGGCCAGAGGCGCCGGCAATGTGGAGCCTTTTGCTTTTATGAATTAGCTTTACTTACTCCTCCTCCTTCTTTCTTGTTTGGGTCTTTCTCTTTCTCCCCTTCTCTCCAGGATGGTGCCTGGTTGTAGATGGTGCATCTGGGTGGGTCAGTGGGCTCCACCCTTCTCCATAGATGACTCACTCAGGTGGGGGTTGATTGGCCCCCAGGTGACATCTTTCTCCTTGAGGCCCGACTGCTTCTGGGAATTTGCCCTTTGCTCAGCCAAGCCACTGCCCTAATTCTAACCCTATCTCAATATTGTGTAGCAAAACACAAACATCAACTACGCAAAGTTTACAAATGATTTAGAAGATTCATTTTGTAAATGTGACAAATTTTTAGGACTGTCTTACACAATTTATTCATAAAAAAAACAAATTATAAAAATATGTTTAAAGAAATATCTATTTCAATAAGTATGAAATTTGAAAAATACTCTGTGATGAACATGTCTTATATTTTAATCAGGAGTCTTTCTTCTTTCTTAATGGTAAAATTGATGGCCTCTTAGAGTCAATAGAATTTTGTGTCTGTATTAGATTGCAACATCTGACCCCGATTCTTTAACACTCCCTTTACCATACCCTTTGTAATATTAAAGTATTCACCCACATATGTGGATGATCTGCCCTGCTCCTTGGCTCTGGGTTTTTAATGTACGTTGATTTGATCAACAGGTTGTTAGCAGACATGAGGCAAGCAAAGTCTTGAAAGAGTGCCTGCATGTTTCTACTTGTTTTCTTGCACCTCTGTCATTTTCAAGAGAACATGCCAGGACTAGCCTGCTGGAGGGTAAGAAAAAGTGGAGCAGAGCCAACTTGCCCCAAAGGCCTCCACTGAAGGTAGCCTCAATCATCCAACAGTCAGCCAACTCACAAACATGTGAGGAAGCCCAGTTCAAATTGGCAAACTACCTGCTAAACCAGACGTATGAGCAATAAACATTTTTTGCCATATGCCATGGAGGTTTTGTGGTTGTGTTTCTGCAGCATTATTGTGGCAATAAATAACTAATACAGTTTGCTTAAAATTGCATGTGGTTTAAATACTTAATACATGCCCTTTCCTTGTGGTTAATTGGAATCAATGTCTATGTGGATAAGGTTTTCCAATGAATTTCTGAAGTCCCTTGGGAATTTGTACCATAGCTGGATATACATTATCATTCTTCCTTAGAAATAATGAAAAGAGTATAGATGGGACTGCTTGACCTTGGTTTCCCTCCACTCCTCGTCTTTGGGAATAGTGTGAATTCAAAATGTAGTTAAAAGAGGGTTTCAGTGCCAACAGGCTTTTCACCCTGTTCTTTACATTTTGAAACTGTATTCAATTGGAAGAAATAGTGGAGTCAGCTAAAATGTGATCAAATAACTGATTAAAATTTGAACTGTAAATGCCAACCTCCATCTAGGTATAAACAGATAGGTAAGTACCTAAAGTAAGAATTTTAGAAGTCTTAAATGAAAAGCAATGATTGCGTAGGAAATATAAGATTCATGGGGAATCTATTCTGTGTCAGGCACATTAACTCCTTCAACTCTTAATTCTCATAGAACTTTAGGAAGTCTAAGTGGAGTGGCGGCCATTCTTTTTGCCAGTCCAATCCAACCTCCTTCTGTGAACGGTACCTGACATTTCCTTTGGGGAAACCATCTCTTCTCCTTGCCATGCAGTCCAGGTGGGAATTTCCATTGAAATGTCTTTGCTACCCTCCAACTACCCAGAGGGGTAGACAGGAGGCCCTGGTTAGCTAACCAAAATGTATCAAACTCCTGGGGATAATCGGAGTCTTCACTGAGATTTGGTAGCTGTACTAGGTCGGAGAGAGGGGAGCCTCTATTACTTTTGGACTCTGGCCAGGATGATGTGGTCTTGGGACCATCAGCACTCATGATTCCTGTCCTAAGGTAACAGCCTGCCTACAATGAATCCCATGCCCAGAGAGAGGACGAAGACAACAGATGGGGTGACAGTTCCCTGAGAACATTACTTAAGCCCCTTTATCCAGTCAATCTTGGGGATCTCATTATTTGATCCAATATATTCTTTCTTTTCCTTAAGCTAATTTTAGTTGAGTGTCTGTTACTTGCAACTTAAATAATTCTGAATGAATGAATATTGTCATTCCAATTTTACAGAGGAGGAAGCTGAGCTTCAAAATGTTGCATTAGTTGTCTAAGGTTCTCACAGGTATTAGTAGGTAGAGTTAGAATATTAATACAGGTCTCTCTAATGTCCATGATCTTTTCATAACTGAATTTCTAAAAAAAGTTTTGAAACATTTATGTACAGTAGAACTTACTCTTTTTGGTGTGAGTTTTGACAAATGCATAGAGTTAACACCAGTTTCCTTACCCCCTGAGTTTTTCATGCTGTTCTTTTTAGCCAAACCCTTCTCCTACTCCCAACCCCTGGCAATCACTGACCTTTTCTCTGAACCTAGTTGTACCTTTTTCAGAATGTCAAATAAATGGATGCAAACAGCCTTTTGAATCTGACTTCCTTCCACTTAGCACAATGCATGTGAGATTCACATTGTTGCATACTATCAATATAACGGCATTCTAAAAATATGTTTAGAGCAGCATTTCAATTATATCCTCATTAGGGTGAATGCACGATGTACAGATTTTGAAAAGAGGAAAGAAGAAGGTATCAAGGTATTTGGCAGTACTTTTAAGGCAATATTATTTAAGGCAGCATCCCTGGAAGCAAATGATCCCGAATGGGGAGACAGGACAGAAGATCAAGTGTCTTCACGTCCCAGTTTTGTCTCAGGATGAGACTGACTGAAATCTAGAGCCAAACTGGAAATGACATCCTGCAACAATATGATATATATTACCCCAAGTATCAAGTATATTTCTAATAACTCAAGAGTAAGACTTGTTTTTAAATATAATAAACAAGGTAGAAACCTAATCCTGGCCCTAACTCATTCAAAACTGTTACGTTTCTATTCTGAAAAACCAAACCAAAAGTGGGGCACTTTTCACCAATCTTATTAGTAACCTCCAGAAGATTATAGGCAGGAAATTAAGTATTAAAAATATAATCAACTCGCTAAATAACATGAAGAAGAAAAGGAAAGAAAAATAGAAAAAGTAAAGAAAATCCACATTCCTTTGGAGAAGAAATCATCTGAGGTTACATTTCAGGTTGCTTCTTGCATTTTAAATACAAACACATTAGGGAACCTTTTTATTAGACCAAAAACTATATTGCATTTTTTTACTTTAGACATAGAAATAAAAGATAAGATCGGTCATGGGCAAATCGGCCTTTTAGAGAGGCCAAGATAATGGATTATTTTCCTAAGAGATTTTTAAATTATGTATACATGATATTGAAATATATTTTTGATGTATTTGAAAATATCAGTTAATCTAGCTTGTAGTCATCACAAAAAGCTACGAATCCCAAACCTGGCTACTTATTAGGATCCTACTTATTAGGATCTCCTGCACAATCTAAAAATGTACATACTCCTGTACCTCACTCCACAGATTTTAGTTTGCTAAGTCTGGACTGGGGCCCAGAGAATCCATTTTCATTTTTCAAATACTCCAGGTGGTCCAAAGGGCAATCAGGTTTGAGAACCACTAACATAGAAACTCTCAAAGAAAGAAGCTTTGATCTCCAGAAGCTTAGGGAATTAGAGCTGGGGTCAGTCCAAGGTCAAATACCAAAAGCAAAATAATAGAATGGGAGTAAAATAATACTTAGGGCAGAGAAATGGAGGCAGGGTCCCAAAGGGGATCCAGGGTGAAGCAGGCTGCATGAATCAGGGAGGGAGGTCAAAATATGATTCTGAAATCGCGATTAGAGCAGGAGAAAAGTGTAGACCAAAGCAGAGAACCCCTGGGTTCAGAATTCTGGGACAAGCCTGGCTCAGGGCTTAGAGGATGCTTTTACTGCAACAGATACTTGCCTGAAGATTCATGCCTTCTTGCATACTCTTCTATTAAAAGGTTAAAAAAGTCTCCCTTTCTAGCACGTCGAATAGCATCTCGTCAGTGATATTCACTGACATCCCCCTGAATTGAAGGCATCTACCAGATGATCTGATTGCAATGGAATAATGCCTGTATGTGTGTGTATACTCCTCAAACACAGAACTATTGCGTAACAAGTAATGTGTATACTATACTATTGAATTTATAATGAAAATCTTCTAAATTTGAGTTCAAACTTTAGGTAAATTGAAAGGACAGTTGCTATTTCTTGGGTAACAGTAACACATTTATTTCTTTATAATTTTTCATTCATAAAAAGGACAAAGCACAGGCCTATACTACTCCATTGAAAAAATGATAAAAAATAAACTAAAAAATCAATTCAATATTCATCAGTATCAAATAAAACTACTATCACCTTTCCTGAAATACAAAGAAACAACAGATGTGTCTATATCTATATAAAGTTTAATTAAGAATCTTGCGTCTTAAAGCAGATATTACATTAGTTAGGTTGACACAGCTAAACCGATAGTCCCAGTCAAATTTGAACACTCGTACGAGGAAATGAAAAGCTTGAGTTAGTGTATGAGTGATTTTAATCTACTTTATCTCTGCCACAAATTTAAAATTAAACAAACAACCCCCGAGGTCTGTTTTCTTTTATCTTTCAGAACCATTTCATGCAAAATCTAGCCAGTTTTTGCTCTTTATTACCATACATTAGAAAAAAAGGCAAGCATGCAATTGGCAAAAGATTTAGTCGTTGTTGATTATATAAAAATTCCCAACATGGGTCACGTTGCAAAAGGAAAACCCCAAAGTGTAACAATGAAAACACAAACATTTGTACAGAAGGCTTACAGAATATTCATTTCTCTAAAGTATGAAGACATTTTGTTTGTTTTTTTCCATATAATTAAATATTTTATGAAAATTGGTAATGCTCTTAAGACTGTTGACATATTTCCACTGGGAAATCTTCCATTTCACTTATTTTAAAAAGTTTCATTTTATAACAAAGAGTTAAATGTAAACTAATGAAATATTTATTGATATTTTCATAATGAAAGCTTAAACATTTACACATAGATCTATAGTACAAAAATTATACAAATCAAAGAAAGGGGGGGTAAAGTAGTAATAGATCTATTCTTCCCTCCTGTAAATATTTTTTATGAACCTATAAGGTATCCTTTCTAAAAAGATAAACTCTATCTCTAATCAGCTAGCAAGGTTGTGCTAATAAAATAGGATTATACCTTTTGAAGCATCAGACATTGCACTATTTCACGAGCCAGCTAACCCTTTATTACTTGATTTCGTTCACATTCACACTCAAACACATTTCCGTGCATACCATGGAGAATGAAGAAATGTGTGTCTTCCTTTTCACAATTTATAAAACCCCAAAGCACTAACACTTGGGAGACACCATCAGATAGACACATTATTTGTCTCCCCCTGGCCTTACAGTTTTGCATACTCTTCAAAGTACCATTGGCAACATATTGATTTGGTATTTTTAGCCAGTTTTCAGTATTGCATTGAAACGGGAAATGAGTTTAAAACTAAATAAAAAATAAGGAATACTGTAGCTTTTTCAATCTACAGGTGATTTCTTGATCCCACACCTTCAATAAAGAAAGATTATATTTACGAATGAAGCACAAAAACAAAGATATTAGAATATTTTAGGTAATTCTGATATTCACTTAACTGTCATTTATTTATAGCTTTAAAGACTGTCACATATCAGTAAAAAAAAGGACACATTCTACTTTTCAGAATTCATCATTCCACATATGAATAAAAACAGTGATATGATGATACTCTATATAGAGAGCTGTGGTTTTTTTATGTTTGAAACTGATGATAAAACAAAATAATTTCAGAGTAGAATATAAAAGTAAAAAAAAAAAACAACAAAACTCCATATGGTATGTTAACTTTCCTATCAAAAGGAACTTAAATGTACTACTGATTATGAAATCACATATTAGAAAATTACTTACTTCGAAAATAAGAATACCAATAATAAATTCTAAAGTTTGGTTTTCAATATTCAAAATCTTTCAACTCATTCAGTAAAATGATTTGGTAATAAGATTTACATCAAAATATATGTTATACTTTTTTTAAAGGGTAAAACTCAAAATGTCATGAATGATAGGGGCCATTCAAAACTATGCAGGACCCACAACAGTGAGGATATTACAAGAGACTGAATTACTCTTACATTTACCACATACAATCAACATTTCAACCTCTATTATATTTCACAACTTGTTATTAAATTTAAAGCACCTGTGCATGGTGATTTTTTACCTTCACTCTACAGCCTATAGTATTGAATTGAACACCATAACTTGTTCCATTGGATGAAATCATGCAACTGTCACAGAAACAGGTTAAGTGGTTTATAAGGCATATTGGAACGAGTTAAAAATCATTTCATACCCATTTAAAAGTTTATTCTTTTGGATGAAGGGGTTCCTGAATGCCTCGGTCATAACATATGTTGTAAATCAGGTGACAGTTTGTTAAAGTATAATTTATTTGGCTTAGGATGGAGCCGCAGGAATTGGAAGGAACTGTAGTCCTCACAGGGATGAAGAGTGTCCTCTGAGCCGGGCTGGGAACAGCAGCTGTGACACCACATTTCAGAATTCCGAGTAGACAAGGATGCCCAGGGCAGGCAGCAGTAAGCCAAGAAGACTTGGTGATAGGGTAGAAGCACCTACAAAGTAAACCAAAATGTGTCTGTTATGTCATTGAGAACAATCTGCTTTGGGGAAATGACAGATTGCGCAGCCCTGAATACCAAATGGTTCATTTTTAAGAGCTGGCTTCTCTTATTTTTTAAGTGATTTAAGAAAACAAAAATTTTTGATCACGAATTTTGCGTGAGAGCATATGGACTGTCTATCCAACATGTTTATATAACTTATTTCAGATAATAAGACCACAAATGTTTACATTGCCCTTACAGTAGAACAGCCCCAAGTTCCTACCAGAAGGCAAATAACCAAGAAACAAGTACAAATGAATAAAAACCATATGTAAGCTTTTAAAACATAAAATATAAAAGGGATTCAGTAAAAGTACTAATAATATTACCAGGGATGATGGCATCATAGGTATACTGAATAGATCTTGTGTAATTTGTTATCCCAATGGTTTTCAGACATCAAGGTGCTTAAACAAAATGGTTTCAGGAATGTATTTTGGATAATATTATAATTTTAATAATTTTCATGATACCTTCTATTTATATTTTTTGACCCAAGGAACAATTGCCCTGAGTTATTATGTTATGAATTAAAAAAAAAACAACAATATGCTATGGACTTATATTACATCCTAGGTGCCACCCAGAAGAACTATTCCTGTGCTCAAGTAAGTTAATTGGTCCATGTCCTGCCCACATTGGAATTCTTGGAAAAGGGCTGAAGAGTGGGACAAAGAAGGCAGATTTTCTTTCCATTTCACACCCCCATTAGGTACTATCTTCAATGAACACACTGATGGAATGAGTGAAGGGCCAAAAGAGAGAGCCAACAGTTTGCAAATATAACAGAATTCTTTCAGTTTTTGGAAGTTCATTCTCTAAATTTGAAACCTTCAATCATTATTATTTGTCATACTAAAAGTGGCCTAAACTGCCCTCTCTTTGGAAAGAGCCCTTTTTTTGTATTTAGGAAGATTTAAGGAATGTCTTCTGAATCTCTGGTTCTTAAAAGCACATTCGTGTTCCCTCTAAGGTGGAAGATTACCATGTCTGTCTGCAAGCCTGCATTCCACTATTGCCCAATTGGCAGCATGTGGTGCAGCATGGAAAACACATGAGGGAAAGCATTATGAGACACAGATGAGTGGTTCACTGAAATGAGCAGGAGAGCAAGGGCCCAAAGAGTGAAGGCAGGATAGTGAGAGCAATGTAAACAGTGCCCAAGCAGCTGCTTACGGCCTCCTTAATGCAGATGCTGCATGACAACACTAGCAATCCCAATGAAAATGCGAATAATGAGTAGGATAGCTGCCCTTTACAGTGCTACAGCCATGACCCAGACACTATGTTGGCCCTTTACAGATATAACCACATTAATACAACAGCCTAGGGTGGAAGGTCTTGTTATCCTGATTTTTAGATAATGCAATTCTGAGTCAGGTGAAATAACTCACCCATGGCCAGTAGAGGGCAGAGCCAGGATTAGACCTAAGATTTGCTGGGCCTGAAGGGCCATGGTTTTCCACCTCCTTGCCACTTTTCTGCAGATTACTTTAGAAATGGGCCAGTTCTGGAATACCATAATGTGCCAGAGAAGGAAAATAAATGCCATATAGGAAAGCACAGGCTATCACCTAAGCTATTTCAAGGAGATCTTTGTACTTTAGTTTTTCTATTTTTTTCTACATTTAGATGGTTAGTATGCCACAGCCCACAGATTATTTTCATTCTGATAAAATGGCCAATAACAAATCTCAGCTGCAAAGTAAAACATTTTTCAATGTTTGACCTAATTTAAATGATCAGTCCTGAATACCTTGTTTGTCTGAGAGTGACTGTAGTTCCCACAATGCTCCATCCTTGGACCACAGATTCCATCAGTGATGGGTACATGGTTATGTACTTGCATGAATCTGTGGGTTGGCACAGTACAATCTCTGGCCACAGAAAGAAGTTTAGCCAGTTGTGAATACTGTTTTGAAGTTTTGGTGTTAGTATGAAAACCAAATACAATTTCATAATTTGTGGCTTCAACATCAGGATAGCTGATTTATTTAAAATAAACTCTTCGTGTTCATGTGTGTTATACTTAATTTCTCTAATGGGTCAAGCTTATGTCATTGTGGTTTTCATCTTCAATTCTCTTCCACATTCCAAGCACAAATTAGAGACCTGACTGAAATACTATTTAAAGTCATTTTAAATGTGGGATCCATATATTCTTCAGGGACTTTTCAATATATATTGGTTTTCCACCTAACAAAATGTATATCATAATACTGCTATCAACTATAATTTCAGTGCTTATATGATTTATGGCAAACATATATTTTGCTTTTCACACATCTGCTCAATATCAAATATGAACAAATCATCAATCTTGTGAATAATTTTTCCCTATCAGAGGAGATATAAAACCAATTTAGATTATTATGTCTCTTTCACTGGATTTCCTTGATTTTTTTACCTAAACTCCCTAGAATTACTTCCTTGAGGGATGATTCCTGCTATTGTGAGATACATTTTGAAAAGAGAAATTTCAATTAAAAACTAAGTAGCACTTACTTTCGGCAGGATTTATGATATGGATAGAACCACTCACCTCAGTTTTCAATACAAATGTCTTTTCTGATACTTAAACTTGGGTACTATGGTCCAATCTAAAGGATACTGCTTGCTACCACTTGCTTATTCCTTATGATACCATAACATTTAGAAGTTTTCTCCTCATGGTGTCACTCTCTGTGTTCACAACTGTTATTATCTATAGATTGTGAACAACATCACAACAGGGACTATATCCAAATAATATTTTCACCTGTGCTGACTAACACCAAACCTGCTTAGATGAGTACTCAATCCATAATGTTAAATAATTGGGTGATAACTTCCAGTTGAGAGCCCTGATCCTTGTTGTGCCAGTTTGAAACTGTTATGTACCCCAGGGAAGGCCAGGTTCTTTCAATCCAGTCTTGTGGATGCAGACTTATTGTGGGCAGGACCTTTTAATTAGGTTGTTTCCATGGAGATGTGACCCACCCAACTGTGGGTGAAACCTTTTGATTAGACTATTTCCATTGAGACCCCACCTATTCAGGTTGAGTCTTAATTAGATCACTGCAGTCCTTAAGAGAGCTGGCAGCCCACACAGACCCAGATGCTTGGAGATGTAGACAAAAAGATGTTCGGAGATGCTAAGCTAAGAGATGAAGGCCAGAGTTTGCCCCAGAGAAGCTAAGAGAGGACCCCCAGATGCTTAGAGAGAAATGTCCTGGGAGAACAAGCAAGGATGCACAGGAGCTAAGAGAGACAGACACCCAGAGACATTTTGGAAAAAGCCATTTGAAACCAGAACCCAGGAGCAAAAGACCAGCAGACACCAGCCACGTGCCTCCCCAGATGACAGAGGTGTCGCGGACACCATCGGCCTTTCACCAGTGAAGGTATCCTCACGTTAATGCCTTAGTTTGGACCCTTTTATGGCCTTAGAACTGTAAATTTGTAACCTAATAAATCCCTTTATAAAAGCCAATCCATTTCTGTTATTTTGCATAATGGCAGCTTTAGCAAACTGGAACACTTATTCTGATTATAGAACACGGGTGGGAGAGGAAACTAATGGCTTGAGACAATGAGCCCTAAGGAAGGAGACAGTGAAGGAAACCAGTGTGACCTGCAGTGGAACCCTCCATTTTAATACTCCCTTTGTTACATTAACTAATTTTTAGGACCTGGGGCAAGGAAGGGTCTTCCCATTAAAGCATCACCTCAGGAAATAGATATCTCCTATCAGAGATATGATATTAAAATTCCACAACATCAAAATGCATGTATTTTATTGCTTAGTCCAGAGGTCCTCCAAATCTTCTTGGTAGGACATTATTTTTTATTCTTCCAAAGTCCCATAATTGGCCCTGGGGTTAGGGAAGAGTGTTTTGATAAGGGGGTTGAGTCCCCACTGTCTAGAGGTGTGCCTAATAGACACTAGGTGTATGTGATGGTTAGTTTTACTTGTCAAATTGGCTAGGCTATAGTACCCAATTATTTAATCAAACACTAATCTAGGTGTTGTTGTGAAGGTAGTTTGTAGATGTGGGTAACATCTACATTAGTTGACCAATGTAAAGGAGAGTGCCCTCAAAAATATGATGGGCCTCAGCAATCAGTTGAAGGCATTAAGAGCAAAAGCTGAGATTTCCTGGAGAAGCTCCAAAACTGCAGCATCAAATCCCACCTGAATTTCCAGCCTGCCCAACAGATTTTGAATTTGCCATCCCTCATAGTGATGTGAGCCAATACCTTAAAATAAATCTCTTATACGTATCTATTGATTCTGTTTCTCTGGAGAACCCTGATTGATAGATTATGTTAGATATATGTCAATGGATGTTTGCTTTGAAAATTGTTGCTAATAAAAATCCTACTGGGAGAGAGGCAGCTACATCTTTAGTGTTCATGGTGGAGATTGGAATGGTGATGGCAGAGGTTTAGGGAACTAAAAGAGAAAAAGCCTGTCTGGGACTGAAAGAGGGAAAATCACTCTTTTTATTCTGCAAAAGAACAAAGCAACTTTGCCTTTAATCAGGCTGATAGGGCAGATACCGATAACTCCAGCTGCAAATCTAACAGGAGACACTTCAAGGTCACAAGAAGCTGTAAAGTGCCAAAATGACCTACTCTTTGAGTGACTACTACTTTCTTACCAGTGATGCACCCAGACCTTCAACAGCCATCTTCAAAATGAATCTCTCAGTTGCAGCATTTATAAGGCTCCAGTGATTTAATTAAGACCCAGGCTGAATGGGTGCGGCCACACCTCCATGGGAATAATCTAATCAAAGGTATTACCCACAGTTGGGTGGATCACATCTCCATGGAAACAACCCAATCCAAAGATTCCAGACTAATCAACACTAATACATCTGCCCCCACAAGATTGCATTAAAGATAATGACATTTTGGGGGACATAACACATCCAAACTGGCAAACTATTTTAAAAATTCTTCTCATTCATTCCTGTCCAATGAAGCCTTTCCTGACACTTCATCTAAGAATGATCAGCCTGTTCTCTGTACAACTGTATCTTGTTCACATTTCTACTAGTTATGCCTCCCACATTGCCAGGTTTAGGGGTGCCATGCCCCCATGATCTGGAAAATCTGCATAAAATTTTTTGGCCCTCCCTTCATACCAGAGAAGTCTTCAATCAGTTTCTTCAGGGTTTCAGGAAGCTCCCTAGCTGCCACTGGATCAGCAGATGCTGCCTCTCCTATTTTACATAGTGTAGGCTAAACTTTTTTTTAAATTTTTGAAACCAGCCTTTGCTGGTCTGAAAATCCGTAGGAGTAGACCCTTCACCTTTATTTTCCTTTAGGAAGTCATATAAGGGCTTAGCCTTTTCTCATATGATGCCAGAATCAACCGGAATGTCTTTTTTATAACAATCCTGCATCCACAATAATTTTGTACTTTCTGTGAGCAAGAGATGCAGATCTCATGGTTTATGCAAATGCTTTGCACTTGTTGGTGTAGCTGCATCAACGACTTTGTGGATTTCCTTCTCTTTTTTCTTGATATGCCTTCCAGTCGACTTATTAACACCTAACGGTGGCCAACTGCAGCAGCCGTTTTGTGGCTTCCAAAAAGCTCCCCCAAAATTCCCTTTTACTTTCTTATGCTGACCCGAACATATCGAACATATGGAAACCGCAATGGGGAAACTTGTGATGTGAAGGAATAACTGTATTACACTTTCTATATCCAATCAACAAATTTAATCCCTTGAGGGCAGAGGCTGTTTTTATCTGCATATTTGAGTTTCTTTTGACTAGTCTAGAACCCAGCACAGAAGACTCTCTTATTTTTTCAAAGAGCATGTCACAGAATTATGCTCTGCTCCCAACTTTGGGAAAGTGTGTTTTGTGCTGTCCTGAGTTACTCACAACCTCTGTAACTTGCCTTCCTCATCTTTTCCTATTTTCCCAACTTCTTGAGTCTAATCAAGATAAGAAAAGCAAGTGATTTATTTAGCTACTGAAGATTTACAATGTCTCAGCAAACTAGTTGCAATACTAGTTATTGTTACAGTAACCCTTGAGATCTATTCTGGATCTGTAAGAGTAGAAGCTAACATTTTGCTTTTAATGTGGAAACAGATACACACAGTTATAGTTGCTCTAAGGTCTGGAATTTTAGCAGCAATGATGATCACAAAAAATGATTCCAACTAAAAACTTAAGTTACAGTGGCTGAGTTTAGATAAAGTCAGCATTTCTGACCTTATTTATTTGTGGAGGAAGGCATGGTAGGAGTTTGTCATTTTACAAAGTCAATCAAACATAAGAATTTCATTGGAAAAAAATGGTGAGGTAGTAGTTAAGAACTTTATTGTTGGAGTCAGCATAACCAGTTAGGAATTCTGTTCTTTTACTGACTGTGTGATCTTCAGCAAATTACTTAATTGTGTCTCAGTATCTCCATTGGGTTATGAGAAAATTAATGGTGGTTATTTTCTCAAATTTTGTGGAAGAATTTTATAAACCAGTGAAAAGAAATGTTGTTAAAGGAGGAGAGCTATTTCTCACTTTAAGATACTGCAATCTGATTTAATTTGTGGATGAATTTTCTGTCAAAGATAATTTAAAAATATTCATGCACCTCCAGTTTTCTCACAGTACTTAACCTTAGGTCACTGAGAAGCTACTGAGGCAAAAACAAATATTTTAAAATTTAAGTTGTGACCACTGGGATTTTACAAAATGTCTGAGACAAAACAAGCTTTGAATTATTATTTGTTGATTCATTTTTGGAATTTGTGTCATATCATTTCTCCTTTCTTGCACATCTTCTCTTTATGATTTCCCCTCAGGTTCCCATCTCATTCTTTATCTTTCCTTAACTTTATCAACACTGAAATTTTTAGAACAGAATAGAGATCTAAAACCTACAAATTTACAAAGTAGAAAAGTTTTACTTCCTGGAAACTGGCAGAGAATTTATAATAAAACTCTGATAATTCAATGAAGTTAATGTTAAAATTTCCTTTAAGCCATAAAGTTGTTATTTTAATAAGTGGTCTAGTGCTCATTAAGAGTTACAGAAGGTGTCTCTGTACATCACAGATGGACAAACTATTTGGGTTTGCTGCAAATAGATTTCTTGGGGAAAATGCTGAGATAGTTTTCAAATTTAAATCAATTATTATAAATATTAACTTTTTGACTGTGACAAATGAGGTCATAGATATCTACCCCAATTAGATGCAAAACTCTGGAAAAGAAAACAAAAGAGAAATCAGAAAATAAAATAGATGGGATCTTTGAGATGTTGCAGAATTTTTCTACATTTGATGGTTTTGTTTGGTTTGTTTTGTTTTTGCCTTGGGGTATGTATTTTATTGAAGTGCCTGTGTTTTTCGGCTAAGGTTATTTTGCTTTTGATGATTTTATCTCCTTATGCATCTTTGAGATAGAAAAAGTAGGCATGTGGAGAAGAATAAGAAGACTTAAGACCTACTTCCAATTCTGTCCCTAGCTAGTTGTATAACTTGGGCAAAACAGAATATTTGAGTTCAAGACATGGCTCTGATGCTGGTGTGATCTTTGGCTTTTTTACTTCTCAAGGATGTGGATTTTCCTTCTGTAAAATGATAGGGTTCAATGGTATAAATCCTAAGGTTCCTGTTATGGCCATGAGTCTATTATTCTAAGCAAACCGTAATGTCTTTAAGAATATCAAATGTTGAGCCATAAAATTTGCAAACATATTTGTTATATTTTCCCTTTTTATGGTAATTAGAATTGATATTAGTTTACAAATATACATTAAAAGCTTGATTGTATAAGTGCTAGTGGTTTTGGTGGGTTTTTCCAACCCAGTGAAACCTACTAATCTTGCTGCTCCTACTTGTTTGGCAATTATAAACCCATATGCCAAGCAGAATAGCTTTTTTTTTTTTTTTCTTGGCAGGGTACATGATTTGCTGGCAGCTTACCCTGGCAGTTGTGTTCATTCCTTACTGTTTTCTCTGGCCCTATCTCTGTCATAGAATGCCAGGACACTAGGATGCTTTTCCTTTCCTTGAGGAGGGAGTGAACATTTCTAATAGAGTAATAGCCAGCTATTTGCCAGAAAATTCAAAAGTAACTTCTAACTGCTTACTGGCCAATGACCAAGCACATGTTCAAAAAACATTATTTTGATATTTTTGGGCAAGTTTAGACTACAATGGGGAAGATTTTTAATACTGACTTACTTCTTTAGAAATGCAAGGTGAAGTTTTCACAAGAGCATGAGATTGAGAGTGAGACCGAATTCAATTTAAATACTTTTGCCTCTTATTGAGTGTGTGACCTCTCACAAGTACTTAACCTCTCAGAACCTCTATTTCTTTATCTGTAAAATGGGGAGCATAATACTTACCTAATAGGTGTTTGTGAAAATTAAATGATAAAATATAAGTTACAAAATGCATAGTAAAAACCACCCCAAACTTCTAAGACTCAGTTATGAAATTTAGCTTGAATATTTTTAAAAATTATTATTTAATGAGTATTTGGTAAGAAAACTGAGTGTGGAGGTGAGCTGGAGGAGAGCTAGTCCTTGGATTCTGGGTCCTGTCCTACAGAATGCACAACACACATATAAGGGATTTCATGGGTTTATCTTTTCCCACCTTACACAAAGTCTTTAAAAAATAAAACTCAAGATTTTAATATGTGATTAGTTCATAAACAACTGAACCAGCTTTTTAATATAAATTTTGAACTTGGCTTGGAAATAGCTATTGGACAGCCCATTCTCACATAGGTAGACATGGCCTTGTAGAATATGCCAAACAGAGCTCAAACCAGACTGAGTCCAGTGCTACTCCCTCTATCTCATAGCTGTTTCAAGAATGGGTTATAATATTTGTGGAGAATGCTATGAACCAACCTTCCTTAACATAATGAGTTCAGAGTGAAAAATTATTAAAGGTATCTCTCAGCTGTACATCTCTACAGCTACGACAGCCAAGTATACTGTTCTTGTACTGGCTTCATATGATGATACAGGGAAACAACCACCTTGGAAGCTTTCCCCAGGAAAAAGTGGACAAAAAGCCCCATTTGATCTTTCTTGATTCATTTTTTGCTTTAGGGCTCTGACAGATGAGTGACTCACTTGTTTGAGGTAGTATTTTCGTATTTAAGATTTTCCTTCCTAGTAAGTTCCTGAACTCAGTTGTGCATCAGACCTCAAGGCCCTGCTGCAGGATTTTGTGCCATACGTCAACAAGGACTAATTGGTGCCCCTCTGTTTTTCAGCATGCACAAGAAGTTCTTAAAAGAAACTGTCCAAATTCATTGAGCCCCTGAAACTACTAAGACGTTCATAACCAGATGAATCTTCCCTTTGCGCTTCCCCAAGAGAAACAGCTTCTCGGCTGTTTCAACAGCTGTCTGAAATGTAAGGAGTTACTGGCTGACACTCAACATGGACTCGTCTAAAGGATTTCTAGATTGTGCTTGCTCAGCTTCTTGGTCAGAAGATATAAAATAATCTTAATCACTTTGGATCACGTTGAATTTCCTTTGCTCTGTTTATGTATCCTTCAGAATTCTCTTTATTTCCAGAAAGCTCATTCTTAGTCATATTTTCATGATGCTAATTCCTGAAATTTTAAGTCTTTTTCAAAATCTTTTTAGATTCAGAAAAGTGGAAGAAAAGATTAGCTTTCATCACTTCTGAAAGGAGTTTATATAATCAGCAGAGTAGTTACCCCTTGATAGCCACCAGGAATTTTGGGAAATTCTTTAAGAAACCATTTTGTTTATATTGAATAAGTCAAATTCCCACACAGTGAACAGGGATGGAAATTCTTCTTTCCACAGCAGTATTTCTACTAGTAATGCCAATCCTCTTCTAATCATTCCATTTTTAAATTTTTGGAGTCATTTTTGTCTTTTCTCTCCCCAAGACCCGTGTCTTGTATCTTTATGTTCCTTGACAGAGTATTCTATACAGAAGGGATTTTTAAAATATTTATTGATGATAATGACATACTAACGTGTTTGAAGTAGCTCATAATTTTCTAGGTGTTGGGAGAAATGTTGTGAAAGTTAGAAAGATGTTTGAGACCAACTGTTCTTTTTTGACATGGTATGTCTTACCTGGACAGTCATGCATCTTGTTTACCTGACCTGTTTTGTCCTGGTTAGGGTTTTTCAGAGTTCATCATGGGACCACTTTTTCTTCTCTTTATACTCCCAGTTCCCATCATCATTCTTATAAAGTTTGCTCCTTACTTATTTAAACTAAAACTTTATAGTCATTTTCGAAGCCCTTTTCTCCTTCACCTCCATTATGTCACACTCGGTCACCAAGTCCTGTAGATTTGACCTCCAAAACATTTCTGGACTCTGTTCCATCTATTTCTACTGCCTCTGCCTTAGTAATTCAGGACTTCATCATTGATTGTTTAAATACAAGACAAACTAAAAAATGAAAAAATGAAACAGAAACTACAACCTCCATCTGTCCCCTTTTCATTAGGAATACAACCCCTATTCCAACTACACCTACCCTACCTTCCGTTTTGAATCCTGCATTCCGGCTTCACTGAATGAGATGCTGTTTTCATGTATTCTCACAGCCAACATTTGTTTCCTCAGCCTGGCATGCCATTCCACACTGTTTTCTGTCTAAAAACTTCTTACCCATCTTTCAAAATTCATCAAAAATGTCATTCTTTGAAGCAGTTATATATGGATTTAATTACTCCCTCCTCAGAGGTACTGCAATTATTTCTTCACCTGTCTGATTCATCTGTGAGTTTAGGGCTCCTTGAGTATAGGGACTATTACTTTTTCATCTTTAAATTTTCAGGGGCCAAGTAAATTTTTGTTGAATGAGTTGAATGGTCAAAACGTTTTCATTCTATCACCAGGTCCTGCTTTGGATTTTTTCATTCTGCTATAGCTCTACCATGCACACGCATGTGTTCTCTTTCTCTCTCTCACTCTCTCTTTCTTGCTCTAGCTCACTCTCTCTTCCCCTCCCTCCTTATGTCCCAGAAGGACCATTCCTTCTGGGACATAAGGAATTAGTTTCCCTATAAAATCTCTGCTTGTTTATGGGTCCAAAAGTAAGCAACACACCCATCCCACCAACATCCACTAAAATGCTCAATTTATAAATATTCTTTTGTTGATATTCATATTCTGAGAATAACTTTGCTATCTCTGTATGCCACTCTTAAATTTAGCGATAGGTTGATTTTATAATGTAGATCAAATAGGAAATAGAATCCGCCAATAGAAATTAACTGCATACTAAACTTTAAAAAAATTTTTCTCTAATGAGAGTTCTGCTAATGCAGTTATGAGATTTTAAGTGTTATTTACCACCTTTATCACTTTCTATAGTGATCATATCATTTTTAAAGTTGAGAATGTGTTTAGACCATAATCTTGGATCAGGAATACAAGGCTATTCCTCTTTAGTAACATATCTAGATAAAAGTTAAAATCAATTAATTTGACTATATAATTGGCCTTTTAAATATTTTGGCTTTAAGTGAATCAGATTAATTTTCCACTAGTAGAAAAAGAAAATAAACTGAGTTTCTTCCTGAGATCATGCAGACACTGTCTGAATAGATCACAGTAGAGGCTATGACAGGTCTCTCCCACGTAGTTAATAAAATGGTTTGGAGCTGGGTGCTGGAAATCCCACCTATGACTATTCCAGGGTACAGCAGTTACTTATAGAATGACCTGGGTATTTCTGGTGTCTTCATTTCTTCTCTGTTGCATCATTTCATGACACTGTATGGTCAAGAGCTTGCTAAAAATTGCAAAATGCAGAATTAATCTCAACTGGGCATAGTGTAGCAATTAAGTACACTTGCTTTAGAACTAGAACAAAATCCTTTGAATCCTGGCTCCTCACCTTACCAGCCATGTGATGTTGGGCAATTTTACTTAAACTCTATGAGCCTCAGGTATTTCATCAGCAAAATGGGGATAGTAGCATTTACCTCATAAGAATTAAAGATACAGAACGCATTGCTATTATAAAGAAATATTTTATAAAGGAGGTCTCTTCCTATTATGAGGATGAGGATGATGATGAGAATGAAGATAATTATGAGATATTTTCTGGCCAAAGAAAAGAAATGAGTGTCATTCCTCTGTGGTCTCCACAGGCCCATATTCCAAAGAATTCCTCACTGGACTCAGGAAGGAAAAGGCACCTGGGCAGGTCCTAATTGAAGGGCATTTGCAAAGCAACAACTGGGATCTTGGGCACAATTCGAGCCAGATCAAGAGGGGTCACAGCTGTTCTGACTACAACTTACCCACTCTGGATTTCCAAGGTTGTGTACACTTGGAAAGGGTACCAGATACTGAGGTGAGGCCTATGCTTCTTTCAAAGTAAGAACAGATCCTAAGTTGTAACAGTCCCAAATAGGAAGCTGACAGGGCAGAGAGAGGTCACTGCTCAAAATTGTCCCCTGATGTGATCTAAGTTGTAGATAGATTTGCTGGATGTTTTAGCCAAGTAGCCAATAAACATCTGAGTATGATTAAAATTTGTCATTCTGACCAATTCTGTTTATTATTATTATTATTATTATTATTATTATTATTATTATTATTTCATTTTTAAAGTGACTGTATTAGTTAGGGTTCTCTGGGGAAACAGAATCAACAAGAGATATCTATGAATATAAGATTCTATAAAAGTGTCTCATGCAGCTGTGGGGATGCACGAGTCCAAATTCCGTAGGGCAGGCAGCAAACTGGCAACTCCAATGAAGCTGTTCAATGAACTCCTCAAGAAACGAACTGTCAACTTCGATGAACTCCTCAGGAAATGCTTTGCTGGTTAGCCAAAGAAGTGAAGGTCCTCTTTCTCTCTCCCTTAAAAGTCTTCAACTGACTGGATTAAATCCGGCTGATTGAATTCTCTCATTGTGGAAGACACGCGCTGCATTGATGTAATTAGTCACAGCTGCAATCAATTGACTGATGATTTAATAAACCAGCCTTCTGGTTTATTAACCAGCCACAAATGTCCATGCAGTAATGGTTAGGCCAGTGCTTACTTGACCAGACAACTGGACACCATCACCTGGCCAAGTTGACATATGAACCTAACCATCACAGTGACCTTATTCATGAAGCTTTCCCTGACCACTCTATTTGAAATTGCAATCTCTTCCTGCCCCTCACATGTACCCTCATTCTACTTTATATTCTCTGTTGTTTATCATGACTTGCTGTGTAATGTGTTTTTGCTTATTGTCTCTCTTTTCCACTAGAACATAAGCCCTGAGAAGGCAGAGATGTTGTCTGTCTCACCACTGTATCCCCAGGACCTAGAGCCATGCTTGCATGTAGTAGTACTCAATAAATAGTGCTTGAATGAACTCTTTTTTTTTTTTAAATAAATTCAAAGTTATATGAACAGTTGCAAAAACAATACTAGCCCCATACACAGAATTCCATCATACCCTGCCCCCCCGCCCCCAGTAGCTCAATCCACCAACTTTAACTTGCTGTCACATTGCTATTTCTTTCCCTCCCTATCATCCATCATCTATTGCTCTGTCTTCTGAACATATGAGAGTTAGCTGCACACATCCTTGAGCATTCACTATAATTCACGTATACACTTCCCATGAACAAGAACATTCTTTCATGCAATCCCATTAAGCGCAGCTAAGAAGTACAATAGATTCAACAATGATAAAAAGCTTACATTCTATATTTCCTTTTCCTTATATCTCACCTGTGTCCCTTTGAGCCACCTGTCCTCTATCCTCCTGTCCCATTCAAGTTCATCCTTAGTATTCAATTATCATCTAGTTAGACTGACTTTTTTTTTTTTTCCAGTTGTGGAAACATATATACAGCCTAAATCTTCCCATTCCACTCCCTCCCTAGCCTTTCATTAGTGGGATTAATTACATTTAGAATGTTGTAATGCTCTTTCCCACCATCCATTACTAGAAATTTCCCTTCACCTCAAACAGCAACCCTACACTCATTTCTTAACTCCCCATTGCCCCTTCCCCCATTTCTCTTAACCCAAACTCTACTTTTCATCCTTATGGTTATATTCTCTGATAATTTCTTTGTGTTTACTGTGGGGCTTAAAATTAACCTCTTAAATCCATATCAATCTTGTTTTTCTTTGATACCACCTTCACTTCAATAGGACACATAGACTATGTTCCTATACTCCTTCATTCCCCCACCTTTATATCGTTGTCTAAAATTACATATTTTACATTGAGTTCAAAACCACTGATTTGTCCTTAGAGTTTGTGTATTTTATATCATGTAGGAAGTAACTAGTGGAATTACAGTTCAAAAATTATTGACTTCTATTTGTATTCCATTGTGATTGGAGAATGTGCTTTGAGTATATTCAATGTTTTTTTTTTTTTTAATTTCTTGAGGCTTGTTTTATGACCCAGCTTATGGTCCCTTCTCGAGAAAGATCTGTGATCACTAGAGAAAAGTGAGTGTCCTGGTGATCTGGGATATAAGGTACTATATATGTCTGTTAAAATTCTCTATATCTCTTTCTCCTTTCCCTGTCTCTCCTCCAGCAGGACTCCCCTCAGAATCTGAAGTAGGGCAGGTCTTTCATCGGCAAAGTCTCTCAGCATTTGTTTGTCTGTGAAAAATTTAAGCTCTCCCTCAAATTTGAAGGAGAGTTTTGCTGGATAAAGTATTCTTGGTTGGAAATTTTTCTCTCTCAGAGTTTTAAATATGTCATGCCACTGCCTTCTCGCCTCCATGGTGGCTGCTGAGTAGTCACTACTTAGTCTTATGTTGTTTCCTTTGTATGTGGTGAATTGCTTTTCTCTTGCTGCTTTCAGAACTTGCTCCTTCTCTTCAGTATTTGACAGTCTGATCAGAATATGTCTTGGAGTGGGTTTATTTGGATTTATTCTATTTGGAGTTCGCTGGGCATTTATGCTTTGTGTATTTATATTGTGTAGAAGGTTGGGGAAGTTTTCCCCAAGAATTTCTTTGAATACTCTTTCTAGACCTTTACCCTTCTCTTCCCCTTCTGGGACACCAATGAGTCTTAAATTTGGACGTTTTATTTTATCTATCATATCCCTGAGATCCATTTCGATTTTTTTTATTTTTTTCTCCATTCTTTCTTTTGCTCTTTCATTTTCTGTTCTGTGGGCTTCTAGGACACTGAGATGTTGTTCGGCTTCCTCTAGTCTTGTACTGTGAATATCCAGAGTCTTTTTAATTTGGCCAACAGTTTCTTTTATTTCCATAAGATCTTCTATTTTTTTATTTACTCTTGCTATGTCTTCTTTATGCTCTTCTAGGATCTTCTTTATGTAGCTTATATCCTGGGCCATGGTCTTCTTGATGTCCTTTAAATCCTTTGCCATGTTTTCATTCCTAGACTGTAGATCTTTGATTAACTTTGCGAGGTATACTGTATCTTCCAATATTTTGGTTTGTGTGTTTGGAGTTGGAGTCTCCATATCTTCTGGTTTTATCATATGCATTAAGATTTTCTGTTGTTTTTGGCCTCTTGGCATTTGTTTTGCTTGATAGGGCTCTTTCAAGTTGTAAAGAAAAAGGGATATTGATCTAATTTTTCAGGAGCACAGTTTGGTGACGTACACTTTCTCTAACTAACCAGCAGATGGCATCTGTGAGTCACCTATATCCCTTGAGTCAGTTCTCAACCTTTTTTCTGCTTTGTGTGGGGAAATGATTCTCGTGGGTTCAGTTGGAGAACTCAGTTTGGGTGTGTTGTTGGAGCTGTCTGCCCTGAATGTGGGGCGTGTGTATGGGTGGCCAGGGAGGAAGGGCAGTTCTAATGTTCAAATCCCCCAGGATCCCGGAGATCACCGCACAAGTCTAAGCCTTCATTTCAGTTCAGCCCCAGCCTCTCACTCTCGCTGATCCACAAACCACCGGATTTGGCGTAGTATCCCTGGGTTCTCCGAGTGGATCCCCCCTCCCAGCCGCGCTCCTCCAGTAGCTTAGCCAAGGGAAGGCTGTGCTATGTCATCAGTGTGCGCCATCCCACAAGGGAAGCCCCGGGCCGCTGGGCCGTGTGGCGGTGCACTCCCAGCCCAAAGCAAAAATGGCCAAGCGGGGCATCTCAGCTCCCTCCTCCTCATACCTTTCCTCCTTCCCAGCTCTGGGACAACTGGCGGGGCTTTGGGCTGTGGGCACGGCCCCGGGCAGGAGTTTATCCAGCCCTCCGGGGGCTAGCTGCTAGCCGTTGGGTTTCTTTCTGCTTCCGGCTCTCCCCTCCACTCCCCCAAACCCAAGGGTATCTGCTGTGGGCTATCTTCCCGGCCAGACAGCAAGAGGCCAGCCCAGCCCCCTCTTGCTGTGTTTTCCTGTGTGGTTCCCACAATTGCTACTGGAGCTACTCCTTTTTTTTTTTTTTTTTTTTTTTTAAAAAAAAACAGCCAGCTGGTCTCCATACGCTGAACCCTGGCTTCCCCAGCTTGCCGCGCGGCTGTGGGTCTTCCAGCCAGCTTACTCACTCGTTTCAGAATGCCGACTCCCGGTTTCACCAAGTATACGGCCCCTCTGGAACTAGGAGCCCTCATCCAGTTGGTGCATCGCTGTAACTGGTATTCTAGGTCACTTTCTGGTTTTTAGCTAGTGTTTTTCACGGAGGCATTTTTTTCACCCTGTCTCAGCTAGCTGCCGTCTTAGTTTTCTATTATTATTTTTTAAAGATAGCTCCTCTAAGTATAGCTAGAACAGAGAAAACTTAATGGTCCAACATTCATTTATTAATTCAATTTATAGTTGATTAGAGCCTCCTACTGTGCTCAGTACTAGGTGCAGAAAGAGCCTTTTTGTCCTGGAGATCACAGTTTAGTGACCAGTAAACCACAACTGTAGCACCAGGTGGCATGTGTTATTGCATTTGAAGTACCCAGGCACTTGAGGAGCAAAAGGAGGACAGCTACAAATGCTGTCAGAAAAGGAGTTTCCAAAAGGAGGCGGTGTATGACTAATAGAGTAGAGACAGGACAACATATAAGAATGTATTTTATAAATGCCCTTCTATTGTGATAGCAGCAAAAAACTTACTGAGAAACATGTTACTAAAAAGAGAGATGCTAATAAAAAGTAATCCTTGATATTCAAAGAGAGCTAAACTCTTATTCTAAGCTGTTGCTTTATAATGATCTAACTTAATGTAAAGTTATGGTTAATCTTTTAAGGGATATTCATTACCATTTCATTAGTTTATAGAACATTTCAAAGGAATAAAAACATACAAATCCCTTAAAATCTAAGGAGATATTTCATCCTCTTTGAACAGAAATTTACTAGAAGGCAAATACGCATTATGTTAGATTTTATGTTGAACACAATTGTTCAAATATCAGAGAAGTTATTAACCTGAGAAAATAGCCACAACAGAATGTTTGCTTAATAATAATGCCTAATCTTAAGTTTTAAAATGTATGATGTTGCTCATTATCTTATTAAAAATGACTGCGGATAAGCCATAAAGGACATATTGGGTGCTCCTAATCACATTCCTTAAACTACACAGCATATCTTGTATTCAAAATACATTACAACATAGAGACACTGTATTTTTTTTTAAGGAATTAAAATCTAAAGTTTATGCAAAATATAATTATGAACAAAAAGAGTTTTATTACTTGTTAGAAAATCATTAGTTTTTAAACATTTAAATAGTCACTTTCATTTTAAGACAGTTAAAATACATCCTTCTTAATCCTTTAGAGACATCCCATTAACTGAAACTTGCAAATTTGCATGTTTTGTGTGAATACAAAAGGAGCAAGGCAAATAATGTTTTAAGTGTGTTAGTTTGATTTAAGCAGAGTGTGCCAACTGAGCGCTCTGCTAATTATACCCAAACTGCAGACAAATGTGTTTATAAAAGATGTGTTTTCCAGCATTTATTATTGGGAAATTATACCTACACAAGTCTCCATTTCTGACTTCTCTTAAATGCACTGAAAATCAGATTACACTTAGAGTGCATTTTCACATTAGCAAATATGATTGAAGCTGAGGATGACACACAGTATTTTAACATTAACACAAATAGGAATTTATCAAATTTATAAAAATGCATCCCATAACTTGATGATCTCTAAATTATGTAAGTATATGTAAGTATATCTGATAACTAAAAAATGAGCTTCTTTAAATAGAAATGGTAATTGATAATGTAATAAGAAGACATTAATCCATGTGAAGCACATTATTCATGTGCTGGCTTCTTGTGTGTATTAGTAACGGCTGAAGATTAAATAAAATGATTGAGTTACAATTACGTGTGATGGTAGACTTCTGCCAACATTATCAATAAGTTAATTATAAAGAAAGGAGATTTGTTCAAGTTTAAAGTGAGAACAGAATAAATTTTTCGTTTCCTGCCAAAGCAGTGACTCTCTCTGAACATACACTAACTGAGATTTTCCATCTTTTGTCTAGCTCACCCTGCCTTGAACTTCCTATGTTACAGGAAATATATAAAACCTAGACTATCAGGCATAGACAATTCCTAATAATTTAAAGAGAATTGCTTATAATCAAACATGTCCTAGGAAATGCTTATAATTCTAAATTTAATATTGCCTGTAACATATATGCCTTTTTTTTTTCTTCCAATACCTGTGCTGTTATCCCTACCAAAATGTATTATTCATTGCTTTACTCTAAAATGTTAGCAAAATAAATCTTCCCCCAGGAATGGTAGTAAAGAGATTTAAAAGCACGAAATAGTTTCAAATAATTGCAACATAATATAAAAAGACACCTTTTAATTTTAATTTCTTTGAGAACAATGTAAACCTTTCCCCCTTTTTGTGGAAAGTAAATCTGTATTTAAAATTCAGATATGGAATAGTTTCCCTTTTATATTTCTTTTTTTTTTGACTTATAAAAATATTGATTACTGTTTTAAAATTCTGCCGAATATAATTAATAATTTGTGTAGAAAATATTCCTCAAAGTATTAGAGAATAAGAAGACAACAGAGTTATTGGGGCTTAGTGATAAATAATAATTATTTGACAAATGGGTGAAAAAGGATAAAAAAATCAAGGTAAGAAAATTCTAAGTTCTCCAGTTTCATTATCCTAATCCAAAGATCTACAAAAGGGTAATAACTGAATGAATATGATATAATAATTTTTTGTAATGATGCTTTAATATCATTGTATTTTGTATCACTGTACTATTCATTATCATTGAAATATGCTTTATTTATTTTAAAGATCAGTTAAAATTGTTGGTAAAGACAGTTTTCTAATCCTAAGAAAAGAGCAAAAAAACAATATGTGGCTTCAGGAAATTATATAAAGATACATTCAATAATCAAAATCATTAGTACAAAAGGCAAAGTAATTTAAAAAATGGCAAAATAACCAGGGTTCCCTGTCATGAGCAGTCCTCTAAACGACTGACTCTGCATTATTGGGAGAAAACTATATGCAGGGAAAACAAAGGAGACAAAAGCTAAATAATTGTTCTTGTGCTGTACAATTTTGATAGGTATGAGATATCCAACACAGCATATTTATATGCTTTGGAGATTTAGGCAGCCTTTTATAGATACTGTAAAAAATGAAAGAATGTAGTGTCATTTATAAAAACAAAGGCTCTCTTTAGAACCTCAGAATATATAATGTTTCTAGAGCGCTACAGATACTTGGAAAAATAAATGAATCATAATGTCTATAGTTTTTAGTATGGTGGCATGATCACTTTTTCTACTTCCAATCTTTACTAAATTGGTTTGCTTTATGTTTGAGGTTTCTCCTTGAATTGCAATCTCTTTGTAATCTTTCTAATCACACATACCAGTTCTGTATTTGCAATGAAAATGATTAGACTAAATACATAAGCACTTTTTAATTTGCCCAATTACCTTCATTTCTAGCATTTTCTCTTCAGATTTTATTGGCTCTCACATTTTGACTATATTTTTATAGCTTTAAATAATACTTAATGAATTCTTTTTAGCTTACATTTTAATCACAAAGCATATACTGAAAATCTGAAATATAATACACCTTCGAGTTCCTGAGTGTCAATACATGTTCTTGACATTTATGATCCTAGGTCTCTCAGACATCTGAATACTTTGGCAGTTAGCTTAATTGTTAAAAAAATAATGGGTCAATGCTTTTTCAGCTTCTTTGGAGAATACAGTATAAATATTTACTCATTAATTATGTGTTACCTCATTCTAAGGTGGCTTTGGGATAGTTTACAAAGATGCATAAAGTATGCTAAGAAAAAAATAAGAAAATTGAGTGGGAGAAAAATAGGATTAGGAAAAATAAGATGAAGCTAACACATAGCAATACCAAAACAGTAACAGCAGCATCAGCTATTGCTACTACACATATAACTACTATTTATGAAATGTCCTTCATGGTTCTGGGCACTTTTTGAAAGCACTTTACATGTATGAATACATTTTAATTAAAACATGCTATGTTCTGTACACTTTTCTAGAGGCATGTTGCAAATTTGGCTCTGAGCTTCAGTCCAGGCAATGCAGAGAGAGAAGTAGATGAGTCATGAAGCTCATTATCCAAAAGATCAAAACTAGAGATATACTTAGGAAAAGCTCATCTACTGTTGGACCTGAGAACACAAGCAGGTTAGGAAACAGTCCCACTGGGCAGGTATCTAAGATAACAATATATAATGGATGTCCTGGAAATGCAACAAATTCAGAAAATATATTTACCAGAGTTCTTTTAAATGAAAGTACTGTTTTAAAGGAAGACATTGACAATCTATTTAGAGAGAATGTGTGGTGGGTAAGGTTCCTATTGCATATGCTCCAACAGGTAATAAAATACTATCCAAACTGCCTACAGAGTAGAATGGGTTTCTTTAACTGTAGGTATCTTTTTTGAGTGTGTGTTGTGGGTGGGTGGCTGTGGTGGTGGTGGTGATGGGGATTTTTGAGGTTTGTAATGCTGGCCCAAGACGAATTGTTCTAGACTTTAGATCCTTCTCCTAATCAGGTTTCATCCTCTCCATTAAATAAATAGTATACAAGAATTTCAAGAATATTCATTTAATATTAAATAATAAATTATTTTAATTAAATATTTATTTACTAGCTTTGTCCAGGGCACTCACTTCTCTAGGTTCATCCCTACTTGAGGGAATTTTCTATCGTGGTTCGTTTAAAGGACACTATGTAGTTCAGCAAAACATATCCTCAGCAACTAGAGAGGTAATTCGGTAGTGAATTCTGGGGAATTTTTTTGGTTTTTGTTTTTATAATGTTCCTCCATGTAAGCTAATAGCATAATGCTTAAATACAATTCAGTAAAAATTAATTACATGAGGGCATGAAACAATGTATTCTAAAAACACAGCCCTCAAGATTTGGATTGATCAATTCATAAGATTAATTGTATCTCTAAGGAATGAGAGAGTTCTCCACAGAGCATGCATTCTCAGTGGGGGCAATTTGGTCCTCAAAGAGGTGGAAACTGGTTGTTGTGGTTGAAAAGTCTTAGATACTACAATGATTTGTGGGTGTCCAAAGGATCATAGTACATAAACTGATATGCAGTATATCTGCGGTATGAAAATTTAATGGGTGATGGCTGTCAGGGGAAAAAAGTCTCAGAAGACTGTGGGGGGAAGGGGGGATAATGAAAAAAGTTTGAGAAATACTGATATTGAGTATATCACCCCAATCACTCTTTTGATTGGAATTGGGTACATGAAAAGACTACCTATGGTACTCTACATCTCTGAGAATATGGAGAATAATGCTTTTATATGCATAAAATATAATATATAGAGTTATGAAGGAAATCAATTATATTGAAATGCATTTGTAAAATAGTAAGATAAGTATATATTTATTAATGCATTTAAAATGTGCTCATTAGCACATTAAATAACACAATCTAGCAGCAGTTCTAATAAAAACCATATTTTTGAAGAAGTGATATTCAAGAAGTCTGCAACAGCTGACACATATGAAAATATCTGTGGTTATTTTATTGGCTCTCATAGTGATTTGCTGCCCACATTTGTATTTGAAGGCATGCTACATTTCAGTTAGAAATTAGTGAAAATTGCAATGTAATTCTTTTCCCATTCAAGTTTCGGGGCCCCGTCAAATTTGAATTTCCTTTCAAGCCTCTGCACTCTACTTTAAGAACCTCTGTCTTGGGTGTGACCAAGAAAGGGTGGCTGAGGGAAGGTGGACGACAAGGTCATCAGAAAGAGAAGTGAAACAAATTAATAGGCCAGGCCATTGGAAGGATCATCTACACAAATGCCCTATCCTAAGAAGTCACAAACTCCAGGCAGGTCTGTGCTCTAAGACCTTTCCTATGGGCTAAGGATCTGAGCCTGTCCTCTGCAACCTAAAACAGCCTTGACTCTGCCTGTTCTCACTGCCACCTGACCCAAGGCTGGCTGTTTCTGAAGCCCTTTTAAAGAAAAAGAGATGAGAGAAGTGTATGAAAGCCCGAAGTGGAAGGTGGTAAAACAAAGAATTCTGGATGGAAGAATTCATACTCTTGGAATATGTTCTAAATGATTTATTTTCTCTTGGTCTGGCTCATTTTGCAGAAGGTGTCTGTAAAAACCACCTCTGGAATGTCATGTGCTTCACTGCATTGCTTTCATACCGTGAATAATGTTCCCGGAGGCCTGGCTTCTAGCCTTACCCAACTATGGGAAGTGCTTTTAGACCTAAACATACCTTCATAAATCACTAAAGCTGCTCCCTAATGTAGTATCAAATGGCCCATTTTAATATATTGATATATCACTTTTCAACTTAAGTGTTTTATATTTCCCCTTAATATATCATTAAAGATTTCCAGTTATATTTGTGAGAAATTTCCAGGGTTTTACTTTTAACAATGACAAACTAATTTTCTTTTCTAAATGGTTCTCAAATTTATGTTACAGTAGATGTGTCAAACCCCCGGAGAGAAAATTTAAAACCCAACTCCCTTTCTCAAGAAGGACAATTGTCTCTATATTTTCCTTGAGAGAGTTACAAATTCCCACATAGGCTATAATGTTTCAAAGGAAAATTAATTTTGAAACAGTGTTTTGATGGTTGTATGTATAATATATCACTTAAATATAATCTGAGAGTTTTAACTCATTTAATGCTCTTATTCCAAGAGAGAACACAAAGTAATAATCTGTGATTTTTAAGGGAGGCAATTTATCCTAATATTCCTTCCTTAGGAACATAGAATGTTTCCAATCCATTTCAATGTACAGAAGAGAAATCTTAATGCAACTTTTTATGCCATTAATATATCAACATCCATAGAAAATGCAAAGTTGAGCTTACTAATACTTAAAAATATACATTTGACACTTAAGTCATTGTCCAAAGTTATTCATCTTCTCATTACCTAGTTACTGATGTAAAATATTATGACCTATCATAAGATTGGTTGAAACTTTACAACTAAAATCTATAAAGATCAGTATTATGAAACCAAAGTGAAACAAACAGATCATTATTTAGTAGAACTAGAATTATGTTACACCTCAAATTCAGAAAAATAAAGCCTATCTTTGAATCAAGGTATCTCCCTTTAGGGCCATGGGCTCATTTCCTGAAATTAATTACATTCTCCACAACAGGAGGAAAAAAAAGCTTTTTTTTTTCCAAAGCATTAACTGTACATGCTGGGTTCCTTTCTTATGCTGTGTTCCAACTTTATTTCTTTCAACAATATTCTCTCCAGATTCTACCCTCCTAGTATGACTTTCCAAATTTAGAAGACACCATTAAATGCAGATCACAGATTTCTGCATTGTGGAGTATCTAGATTAGATTGATGCCTGAATCAAACATAAGCCTGACCCAAATTTCTGCTTTTAAAGCTAACATTCTATCCTTTCCCCTCTTTCCCCGCAATTTTTTGAAGCTGCTTTTTGACTACATTTCCTCTTCTCCCTTTACTCTAAATGAATATTCAGGTTTGTTTACCTCTTTACCTATCTTCAAATATTAAGCAGAAATATCTTCCTCTCTTCTTCCTTGTCAATAGACTCTCTGTGTTTTGTTCAGATAGTCACTCCTCAAGAAAGGTTTCCTCATCCCAGGATCAGTGGTAAATCTTGGTCACCCTGAGCAACCATGGAAATACCAGTTTACTAATTTTGGGACAGACTTGTGACCCAGTTTCTCAGGAGCTTCTGAGAAAAGTCCTTCACTTTTAGGAGGGAGTTTCCAGAGAGATAGGCCACTTCTTCCTTAGACAACATAGGGTCAGCAACAATAATTCCTAGGAGTCCTGCAACCATCTTGCAACTACTGAGAGGGCAAACCCGAGAATAAAGTTGATAATGAGACCTCCTGAGAGGAGAGAGGAAGAAAAGACAAAACTGCTCCTTGATAATATTATTGAGACACTGATTTCATGAGGCTTAAAAGTCACCTATTTCTTACTAGTTAAGCAATTTTGAATTGAAATTTGTTACTGAAAGCTGAAAATATCCTAACAGATACAGACTCTATGTCCAGCTATTTAAAGTAATGAACTTTTCTTTTCCTTGATCTCCTATTATTTTAACCATGTGATTTGCCAAATTTTGACAACACCAAAAACCACCTGCAATTTCCAATTCTGTATCCAGGCTGGTGCGGCTTGCAGATAATGTTATATCATTATTCCAATTGTTTCCTTGACAACTTTGTTATCTGACCTCAGCTGATCATCTCAGTTTTGCTAGACGATCGTTTTTCATCCATCCCCACTTGGGTGTCTAATAGACCTACTGAACTCAACATGTTAAAATATGAATTCTCACTTATTTTCTCCAAAACTGCTCCTCCTCCAGGATTCCTCTCTTCAGTAAATGACTGAGTTGGTCAATCTTAACTCCTGGAGTTATCCTGAATCCTCTTTCATACCTCTCATCAGATCATCAGAAAATTCTGTTGTGTCTCCTTCAAAACAAACCCTGAAAATAACTTCTTGTTTCTTCTGTCTTTATCACCATAGTCAAAGCTGACCACATCTCTTGCTTGAACTATCATTGTTTGGCTCTGAACTGCCCTCCCTGCTTCCCAAGATTCCCAGAGATTTTCTCACTATTCGTGGAGACTTCATTTTCCTTCAAAGAGCAACTGAGATGAGACATAAAATATAAGTAACATCATGGCAACTGCCAGCTTAAAATGCCCCAATGACTTCTTACCACATTTAGAATAAAATCCAAAGTTATTAACAATGGCCTGTTTACCTCTTTATGATTCAACTTCCGGCTATTTCTCCAACCTCATTTAGTCCACTCAGATCCTGGTTGGCTCTGTTCCAGCCACACTGATCTCCTTGCTGTTACCTGAACATCCAAACAAACTGCCAGCTCAGAGCTTTTTCACTCTTTAGGCAGGAATACTTTTCCCTCTAGAAAACCACTTGGGCCATGCTCTTACTTCATTCCATTCTCTTTTCCAATGTCACCCAATCAGAGCTGACTTTCCTTGCCCACTAATTGAAAAGTAAGCACCAGCCGATCACTCCTGACCTTACTCACCCTGTTTCACTATTTATCTTCAAATATTATCACTATCTGGCAATATTTATATATAATTTGGCCTCCTCCCTTCAGACAGTAAGCTCCATAAGGTTTGCTTAGAGAAGACTTCTACCCACACTGCTGCATGAAAGTTGCATTCTTGAAAATACAATGATCTCTAAAATGCCAAATTCAACAACCATTCTTTATTTCTCAACTTCTTCAACCTCTTTGAAACTTTCAAAATTTCAAAATAAAGTCCGTAAATGAGTACTTTTAATAACATAATAAAACAAACACCAGAGTACTCACTTCCCAGGCCAAGAAACGTAACAAGGTCAACACCAAAAGCTTCTCCTTGATTGCACTCTTCTCCTCCAAGGCAACATGCCACTGAATTTTGTGTTGATCATTCTCTTTCTTAGAAGTGTTTACTATCATATACGTATCTCTTTTAAATTTGTTTCCCTGTTTTCTGCTCTTGACCCTCATATAAATGGACTCATATGTATTTTTCTGTGACTTCTTGCTTTTGTTCAATATTATGTACTCAGGAATTTTAATAATGAGAATTCATTATGTTGCAATAGAACAAACCTTATCAATGTATCCTAAATAACATTTAAACATGAACAAACTTGGAAAAATATTTGCTACAAATGTGACATAAAAAGGTTTAATAATTTTACTTTTCAAATTGATCATAAAATTTTTGAGAAAGTCATTAATGTATGGATGGGAAACAGCAAAGAACATGAACAGGACTTCAGAGAAATTGAACTACAAATGGATATTTAACATATAAATATAATCAACTCATTAGTAATAAAAATTTTAAATAAAAGTGATGAGACAGAATTTTGCTTAATTAACAAAGATTCCAAAAATAATAAAATGCTGGTACATTTAAAAAAATAAAATGTAGGCATTGCTATTCGGATAGCAATTTGACAATGCATATGCCAAGTCCTTAAAAGGTCATGCCCTATAATCCAGTAATTCCACTTCTAGGAATCTTTTAGAATAACACAAATGGAAATTCAGAAGACAAGCTCTATATACAAAGATGGACATTATGTGAGAATTACACATTACCAAAACAGAAAATATGGGGAGTAACCAAATACAGCAGTCACACTATTATCTGTGAATTTTATTGTGCAAGTGATATTAATAATTATTTTCAATAAATTGAGAATGTCTTCCTGTTAGATATTTTCATCATATTGCTTCAATTTCTGCAGGTTTTTAATCTATTTAATGGTGTTTCTAATAATACCCTCTTCTTTATCATGAAGTCTAGTTAGAAGTTTGAAGCTAATTTATTTCCTTTCATTTAGCATTTCCTAAAAATCTACTTTTGGCTGGATGCCTCTTGTTTCTTTTGATGGTTATGCAAACCCACTTGTTTTTTCCTGTTAGAATCTTGGCATCACTCCTCCTTTTTTTGCTCTCTATTGCTGAGGTTGAAAACATGAAAACTACATTTCCCAGACTCCCTTGCCTCTGAGAGGCACTAGTGGAAGGACTGGCAGGTCACAGAAAAGCAGAAATCAGTACTGCCTGGCATTGGTGGGCAGGCCTATGGGCCTCAGTGAAGGGAAGGGTGAACCAGTGGCAGGCTCCTTGGGCTGACTCTGGCAGATCAGCCACTGAGGTGCTGCAGGCAGTTGGACCGTCAGTGGTGGGTTACTTCAACTCCTATAATTTCTTGTTTTTCTCAAGGCTGGCAGACATTCAGTCTCATAGCTCTTAAAAAAGTTTTTGTTTCCTTTTTTTAGACTCCAATGCAATGTTTGATTGACATATCAAGAGATTCTTTTCACCTTTCCTGACAGAAACATGACTGATAGTAGAGATAAAAGAAAACTTAATAGCAATCTATGGATTGATCCTGTGAGCTTGGTTTTTATTGGAAACTAGTTTGCTCATTAGAGAATTGATCAGAGATCTCTTATCTATTGATTAAAACTATCAATAAATCTAAGGACTGGCTGTAAAATGGGGGAATTCCCTTCCCTTCAGAGAGAGTTTTTAAGCTGAGGTTGAGAGACCATAAGCCAGAATGACTTGCAGAGAATTCTAGCACTTGGAAAAGGTTAAACAAAATGATTTAGACATTTCCCCCCAGAAAGTTTATGAATCTTTATATTTCCTTATAAGAAGCATTTAAAAATATACATTTTCCTCAGCCTCCTGCCTGCAGGTTTCTGATTTTATAATTTTTCCATATACAATCTTTAATCATTTATTCTGGAAAAGGAATAGTAGTAATTTGCTTTGCATCTCAGAGCAATAAAAAAAACTTAAATTTTCTTAGAAACTGATTCTTTCTGAAAGAGAATCCATTTGTTTTAACTGGATCTCAGACTTGCCCTCTTCTCACCAACTCCACTCTCTCCCCTTTTGTTCCATTCCCACCTGTTTTCTGCACAGCAGCAAAATCAGATTGCACTTCTCAGTTTGTAAAAGCCCTTCAGTGGTTTCCCAATGAACTTAGATGAAATGCAAACTTCCAACAATAGACTTTTAAGATGTGTTTAGGGAGAGAACTAGAATGAGAGGAGAATGGTATGAGATGAGGGATTTTGCCCCTTTCATCTCTCCAAAATCACCCCTCTGACTCCCTTTCCTTACTACACACCAGTCACACTGGTCCCCTTTCGGGTTCTTGAACTTGAGAAGCTCTTTCCTGCCTTTCCCTCTATCTGGGACTCTTATTCCCAATTTTGTTGTATTGCATGTTCCTTTCTTTTAGATTTCAGCTTGAACATCACCATCTTAGAGAGGCGTGACTTGATCTTCACACCTAAATCAGTTCTGCCTCTCTTATTCTTTCTTTAAGTCCCTTATTTTTCCCTGTAATCCTTTTTAATCCTAATTACTTTATCTGTTTATCAGTTCTTTATTTTTCTGATACCCACCAGAATGCAAACCTCAGGAGGGCATGGCCATTATTGAAAGCAATAGCCTAGCAGAATGCCTGACATATAGTAGGTGTTCAGTAGATTGTTATTGAATGGATCTGTTTTCCGGAGAACAAAAAGGTCTATACTTTAAGAGTAAATAAGTTCTATTTTATCAGAGGAAAACAAAACTATATGTACACTCTAATATTAAAGTGTAGTTCCAGAGACTGAGACCATATTTCAGAAACCAAAATTATTTTGTTAGTAGTTCTTGTTAATTTTCCCTTCTATTTTTATGATACATTCCAATGAGGAATTTTCCAACCAGATTATTTTTGGGTCTAAGCAAATGAACAAAATACTCTGCTGGGGCTGCTGTGTGAACTTGCCGTTAGTTAAAAGATTCCTTGGGGAAGATTCAGGAAAACCCCAATTATTTCAGGTGCAGAGATGCTATCTGTGGCTTGACAAAGTGACAAAATCTACTTCTAGAATTACTATTCAAAGCTTCTAAAGGATAAGTAAAACTCTGGGAACTCTCTGAGCTGGGAGTTAGCTCGCCATTATCTGCTAGAGTAAACCTGGGTCATTTAAAGAATTATATTAACAATCATCCAGCAGAAGGATTGGAAGCCAAATGTAGGCACTCACAAAGTATTACTCTGACCAACAATTTGTCCTCCATTTTCATGCCTATTACAAACTAGGAGTGCTAAGTACAACCACTCAATTGGGAAAAGCTTTCCATGGATAGCTGTGATTCAATGCTGATGAAGGGAATACATACCTTAGACGTAATTTTAAATGCAAGCCATTTGTTAAACCAGAAATACTTAGGTTGGATTCATCCATGTGAACTGTTAAATTGATCCCATGCAAAATGTAGTAAAGGAAAACAAAATATTTGATTATTTCAAAATCATTGACGAGACAGCATTTCATGGATGATAATATCTGATTGCACGGTAATCACCAGTATAATTTTTTAAAACTATGAATATAGATATATAGGTAGGATTCAATTACAACATTATTGTTATATAATATACCATTCAAATTTATACAGTTTGGTAGTTCATTTGTTTAAGAAAATCTATTTTTCCCAAATGATATAGGGCATTTACAAAGTTCCTGATTCAGGGATCATTGGATTATATGGAATCCTATCATTAAAGGCAGAATAAAGTAAACCTAAGGACACCATATATATTACCAAATCCTTCTGTATATAGGCTTTTGTATAATATTAGAAGCTCAAATCTATTTTGGTTTTTGAAAATGCCTAGAGAAGAGATATTTGCAAAAGTGATTATGTCAATATAGCATTTTAATTTAATAATGTATGAATTAAATCTAAACATTTCAACTATCTTCTTGTCCCTTTTGCATCCTACCACTTACTCAGGCATCAGAGAAGGTAGCAAGAGGTCATGGAGTCAAACACCTAAAACTCCCTCTTAGGAAATGTTTCCTACCACTACCTCTTCTGCTACTGGTCAAAACAAAATGTGTTTTTCATCACAGTGTTTAAGTTGGTGGCTTTGGTTATATAGTTTAACTAAATAGCTTGGAGCTACCAAAAACAGTAGGTTAAGTTTTTAGATTACATCATCTGCGGTAACATCAGGATACATTTCAGATTTATTAGAAGGCATTATGTCAACAAAACAAATAGACAGTTACTTTAAATAAAATGGAAAAGAGGACTTGTTCTTTTAGAATATACTATAGATCTCCACCACTGCCCTCATTCCAGTCCAGGACATCATCTTTTTTTTTAATTCATTTTTATTGAGATATATTCACGTACCACACCATCATCATCTTTTAACCATTCTATGTCAATAACCTTACAATTCATCTCCTTATATCTTGCCCCACCCTTATATATGTTTTCCACCATCACTGAAGTGATTTTTCAAGTGCTAAAATCTGATCATGTTGCTCCCACCTTAAAGGTTATCAAATGACTTGTCCTTAGGAGGAAGTCCAGACATGAAAATATCCTTAAAAGTCCTCTTTGATTTAGCTAATATAGCTGTAGTCTCTTTAAAATGAAAAAGAGAGACTAAGAACATGCATATTTGCACATAAATATTAGAAGATATCCTTCTCTGTGGAAATGTATTTATGACCAAGGATCTTCATTATTCTATATTATAAAATTCAAAACAAATATGCAATAAACCAAACTAGGTTACTAACATTTATATTTCAATATTTGTAGCTACCTGCACATTTTCTTATTTTTAGCCCACCATGATGTATTAAAAATGATTTTAAAAAGATAATATAGACTTTTTAATGAGGGCTGGAAGTGGGTGGCATTTATTAGATAATAGATTTGTGATGAAACAATTGTGGTAGTACATTTGCCTCAATGTGAACTTTAAAAATTCGATAGGAATAATTTATTGAGACAGCAGATGACAGTGTTCAGGTCAGAGAGAAATGGAGTTACAGATAACCAGTGTCTAATAAAATTTCTAGGATATGTCTAATATAAAGTCAATCTTTGTAAGAAACAAATTTGTTTATTAGCACATGGCATAATACGAGTCATCTGCCTAATGAGGAAATGTGCTAACATTCTAGAGATTGAAAATGGAAGTTTAAGTTGCCCCAATTCTCATAACAAAATTATACCGTATACAGAAATCAATTTATTCAACAGCTATGTTATGTTTCAGATGGTCCTCCAGGTGCTGGGGACACACAGGTTGGACAAGACAGACAAGAGGCTTCTCCCATGGGGCTTACATTCAAGCGAAGATGGAGATAATAAACAAGAATAAAGGGCTAAATAAGAAAAATAAGATAATTTTAAATAGGTGTAACTATTATGAAGAATATAAAACAGGGTGATAGGATAAAGAATTACTCGGGGGGGGGGGGGGCTACCTTAAATTGGTGGCCATAAAAGGCTTCTCTGAGGAGAGGACATCCGAGCAAAAGCAAAAATGACAAGAATGAACCTGTAAAGCAAGGACTAGAGTCTCTCAGGCAGGAAGAAAACCAAGTGCAGATGCCTTAAGGTAGTGATATCCTTAGTGTATTCAAGAAGAGAAAGAAGGTCCATGGAGTAAGGGAGAAACTGCTTAATTAAGATGAGAGAGTTCAACAGGGCCAAATTATCTAGGGCAGTATAAGCATAGTAAGAAATTTAGACTTTATTCCACAGGAAGTCTTTTTAAGAGAAGAGTTATATGATTCGATTTACATATGCATAGCTTTCAGTGGCTGCAACATGGAGAATGGACTGTAACAGGCCAAAGCTGGAAGCCAAGAGAACTGAAAGGATTCCAAGTAGCGTTGGTGAGGGACTATGCAGAGATGTGGAAATATGTAAATTTTAGCATATCTTAAGTACATGAACAGTGCCTCTATATTGTAGGCCTTAGATGTACATTTGTTGAATGAATGAGTGAATCATAGAACAAATAATGCACTGCAATTGAGCAAAGTACATATAATATTCTTGGTTACATATTTTGGGCATAAAAATTGAAACAAAGAAAAATATTAGGAGTCTTTACATTTAGGAGAAATCCTAGCATTTCTATTTGTATTTCCTTGTTTTTCTCATAACAAATAACTTAAACCAGTTGCAAATGAATTCAAACTTCAAGAAGACATTCCTAAAATGGTACTATTCACCAAATATCTGACATTCATAATGGTAGTTACAATTGTTTTGCACAGTTATGATCTGGCTAAGAGAAAAATAATAGAAATACTGCAATTAATAAGACTATTATCTATTAGCTGGCAAAAAAAGAGGAAACAATATTTAGAGTATGTTTGAGGTTTCTAAACAAGCATACTCTGTGTCTTCCATATGTGGGATATTTATACTGGAATTTCAGATCACAACTGTGGTGGACTAGAACTGGTCCAAACCACCTCCTGAGAGCCAATTGTTAAACTCCCAGAAAATTTATGAGCAGGTTGTAAAAAAACACCATTATAAACATTTAAATTATGTAAATATCTTATTCAAAGTAAAAAATTTTAAATGAAGGCTGTAAATATTCTAGTCTTATCACTTCCTAACTATTTTATTACATTTTAACATTACTCATGTTCTTAAAACTATGCCAATTGCTTGTATATGGTGGCAATACTAACTAATGGTGTTCTGTTCTGCTGCACATCACTTTCCAGGTCCACATATGGGTAGCTTGAAATTGGCCATAGTGGGAGTATTTATACCATGGAAATTCGCAAATGCTATAAACCAAGCTCCCCCCACCCTACTCCCAGAAAGAGTTAACTGCTTAACATTTATTAGCACTCTACTAGTTATAACTGTACTAATGCAACTGTCACTGCTATAGCATCTCCAGTTACAAACGCCTCTAGTTTAAATCCCAGAACTAGTTTTGCTCATATTAGCAATGAATAATGGAGGGTGAGGAGATGAAGAAAGCAACAACCTGTTGCAGTTGGCTTCTAGACAGGGAAGGTCAGTGTTCAAAAGCAATCTAGCTAGTTTTTTGGCACTTTCTCACCCCCAAAATAACGTCCACATTTCCCTCTAACTTCCTTTTGAGAAAGTGTAAAATATTAAAGGTGTCTATTCTCAAAATTCAATATTTAGAAAAAGTTTCAAAACCAAAAAAGATGTCATTTTCCCTCATCAAATTAGTCAAGTCTAAAAAGAAAGATAATGTTGGAGTGCATGCAGTGAGTAAAACACTCATATACAATGCTAGTGGGAATGAAAATTAAAATTTAAAATAGTAGAACACTTTGTGTCCTTATTCAAGTTTAATCAGCAGACAGATTAAAATTTGTAAAATGAATTCAAAATAGCATTATTCATGATAGAAAACGTGAAATGGGTAAGTAAATTTTGTACATTCGTTTGAGAGATTATTAGGCATAAATTTGATCGAAAATTTACAAAATTTTGAGTGACATGGAAAGTGTTCACAATATAACTTTATTGGTTAAGTAGGGTATGACATGATCTATTCAATAGAAGCCAAAACATATAAAATACATGTATATAAAATGACTAGATGTAAATTCAACTAAATATTAGGAGATAGTTTGGGATGTTCAGAATATGACTGATTATTTTTTGTTCCTTTCACATTTCTGTTTTTTCCAAATTCTCTACAAAGGCAAAATAATAGCTTTTAAACTAAAAAAAAAAAAAAAAAAAAAAAAGTTTTCAGTATGTACTACTTACCACATTTTGATTTTTAAAAAGTGGATATGTGTTATGGTAAACGTCATGAAAACATGGCGTGTAGATGACACCTACATTTCAAGGTATTAAATACTCTGGCATTGTATTAAAGGACTTTTTATTGTCTTATTTATAACATATACAATATTAATCTACTTAGGTATAGATCACCAACATTTTTCTAAATCAGTTCTCATCTTTGATTTAGCATCTTCTAATATGTCATAGACTTTCATAAAATTCTCAAAACAAAATCAATTTTAATTTAGTATAATTTATCAACAGTATCATCCATTCAGAGTGAGAAAAAAAGTATGAAAACTTAAACAAATGATAGAGTGCTGTAAATCCAAAGCAATCCACTGCCTCAAATATTTACTTGCAATTAACCAATGCTGCAGAAATAGAGTTTGCAAAAAAGGAAAAGAGAGACTGAGACAAAAAGAAAGAGGGAAAGGAAAGGAGTAATAATCAACAGTATTTCTATTTTACTACTACATTATTACAGGTAGGGGAAGTAAGGAGGGTAAGAGGAGTTTAAAAAATAGTCCAGTGAATTTCCTTTTGATATAAGAGAAATTTTGATATTATATAAAGGTCTATATTATGTACCATTCTTGTGCATCATAGTTTCTTAATTGTGTTTGAAGTCCAGATAATAATCAACATGTGGCATGTTGCATATTTGCTTTTGTGACTCATAAGGAAAGAAATATCAAGTTTCAGGGTATCCTTGACATTTCAAATCTACTTCGGGAAACACCAATATTGGTATGAATATCAGGTCTACATTCACTCTTGCGAATCCATACGGCCTAATAACTTAGAGGTACTTTATTGAAATGTGTTTTAAATGATTGGCTTACCTGAAATTTTGACTTGAGACACCACTCCATCTCCTCCATCACTGTGTGCACGAACCTCTACAACATACTCTCCATCCCTGGGAATTGGGACTTCTATGAAGTGTTTATGAGTTGAATACAGCTTGCCATCATGTTGGCCATCAGGTCTATAGAGTACCTTACAAAGTCCCAAAATATGTATACTTAATAAAGTAGTAAAAATGAGTTGATGCCCTAACACTAAAACCAGAATAAAAATTCTTGCACTTTTATTGATGAATAGTTCAAGGAAGCTGTATTTAACAATAGTGGGAAATTCATGTTTTTTAAGTTCACAAATATTGATATCTCATATTTTTAGAGTGATCCAAAATGATGTGCCTTAAGCATCTGAATTTCATGTTTTGAGATGACCCAAAATAAACAGAGGGAAGCAATGTGTCTTATTTTTAAGAAAAAATTTTAAAATGAGGGCTCTCTTAATATATTAAAATAGTTTAAAGAAATTGCTTCACAATTTTAATTTTTTTCACATTATTCTTAAAGTTTTATATCCAATTGAAGAATGTGATAGTGTGTGATATAATGAACAAATGGAAATAATCTTACCTCCATTTTTATTCATTTATGAAGGTAACTCAGTGCATCAAAGAGTTTGCCGTGTGGAAGCCAACACTATCTTAATCATTGCCAACAAAAACAATCTTCAAACTGATTATTCTAACAATTTCATTCTTTCAGCAGTTATTCCACTTTTCTTGTTCACTTGACATAGCATCAGACTAAAATTCACTTAAGATGATCTTCTCTCATTATAAAACTTATCATGGTGCTATGCCATGTAATTCTGCTACACATTTAGAATCAGAAAGCTGAATGGGTTTTGCTGAAACAGCAAAAATTCCAAATATCAGTTGCTCTTTGTACAAATGAAGCTTGTGTGGAGAAGAGTCTAGTAATCTTTTGTGTACCTTATATCCTCTCACTGAAGATTCATTTGATAGTGCAACGACATGATCCCAGGTGATTATGTAGTGTGAACCAGACCTTACTGAACTGATGATCCTTGGAGGCTGGCTAGGAGCTGTGGAAAGTAATAATATGCAATTGATGGTCACCATATCCAATGTAAGTTTTGCAAACTTCATTGCATCAGGAATTATAATGCCAACGATAATGATACCGATAACAACAATGGACGAGTACAACAATAAACAGCTAATTTTGATGAGTCCTTACTATATGCCAGGCACTATGCTAAGCACATTATCTCCATGAGCTCGAGCTCGTTTAATGCACCCAGTGGCCCTGTGAGGTGGGTAATATAACTACCCTTTTATTCTATTCTCACCACACTCCACTTGGGTTTCTTATTCCACCACTCTTTTGAAAGTGCAGGTTCCAAAGTAACTAACCATCTTCTCTTGGCCAAATCTAATGATCACTTTTTATTCTTTTCAAACTTAACATCTTTGCAGCATCCCACAGAGTTGACCTCTTTTCTTCTTCAATCTTATTCTTTTATTAAATTCCTGATATCTTAATATCTGGGTTCTCCTTATATCTCACTGGCTGTTCCTTCTCCTTAACTATCTTTCACTGCCTCCATGTCCTCTGCTTAACTTCTAAATATTGGAATGCCTTAGGGTTTGATCCTACCTTCCTTAAGTACTTATATATCAGCCCATGGCTTTAAATATCCACAATTCTATCTCAAGCCCTAACCTGTCTCTTGATCTTTGGATGTGTTTGTCTGGCTGCCTATACGTACTTGAAGGTACTGTAATATAATCAAGATGGAACATTTAACATCGCCACCCCCATCTGCCTCTCTGTGTCTTTCCCATCATTAGCAAACAGCACCACCCAACCTCAGTCTCTAAGCAAAAGTATTCAATCTTCTCTTCCTCTCCTACATCCAAATTAGCAGCAAATTGTCAACTCTTCCTATAGAAAATTTTCTACTTCTCTTTATCTCCATTAGTATCACCTAGTGCTGGTCACTATAACAACCTCTCTCTACTACTAAAATAGCCTCCTAATTAATTGGCTTCTCTGCTTCTTTTTCTTGCCTCATCACTATCCACTGTCTACTCAGAGCTAGAAGGATTAAAAAAAAAAAACAAAAATGTAAATTAGGTATCATTCTTTGCTTAGTCTACCAATGGCTTCTTTTTTTTTAACTTTTTTATTGTGAAATATATATATACAGAAAAGTAAAATTTCAAAATACAGTTTAACAGATGGTTATAGAGCAAATTTCAAAGTATAGTATGGGTTTCATTCCACAATTTCAGGTATTTCCTTCTGGTTGTTCTAATATACTGGAAACTAAAAAGAAATGTCTATATAATGATTCAGTAGTCATAATCATTTCTTAAATCCTAACTTTTCTGTTACAACTCCTCCCTCTCATTTAAACATTTTCTCAGTCTTCAGGGATATTTGGGCAATGACCATTCTAACCTCTTCATGTTGAAAAGGATTATCGACATTATGGGGTAGGAGAATGCAACTACTTGATGTTCTGGGAGAGACAGGTACCTCTAAGTTTCAGGGCTTATCTGGCATAGGAACAATCTGGAGGTCTTCAGTTTCTGGAAAATAAACTTAATAAGTAAACTTGTATAGAGTCTTGGATAGAGCCCTGGGTTGTCTTTAGGGTTTACAGGAATTTAGGTTGGCCTTGGCATACCATGGCAATTTGCAATATCTGACTGAAGCTTGCATAAGAGTAACCTCCAGAATGACCTCTCAACTCTCTTAAAAATCTCTTAGTCATTGAAACCTTATTTTGTTACACTTCTTTTCCCCCTTTTGGTCAAGAAGGCATTGTCAATCTTTCCAATGGCTTCTTATAATACATAGGAAAAAATCCAAAAAATCATTACCTACAAGGCCCTACATATTTTGGCTCTATGCACTTCCTCTTCTTCATCTCAGAATAACCCCTTTTTCATCCCTAGGTCCTGGCTCCATTGGCCTTTCTACATCTAAATCATATCAAGCCCTTCCCACCTCAAGGTTTTTGCACTGGTTGTTGTCTCTGCCTGGAATAATCTTCCCCAGTTCATCACACAACAGGCCCTGTTTATCATTCATCTTCTACCTCAAATGCCATCTTTTCAAACAGGCCTCTCCAGACTACCCAGTAAGAATTTGGCTCCCACCCAAGTCACTTTCAATTCTGTTTTATTTGCTTTACTGTGCTATCATCTAATATGACCATGCTTATTTATTTGCCAGATTTTAAATAAATTAAAAAAAAATCTGTCTTTTTCACTAGGATGCAAACCCCAACAGGAAAGGATCTGAGTCTGGCTTGATCTCTTCCTCCTCTTCAACCCCTAGAACAGTGCAGGGCAAATAGTATACCTTTGATGGAATGAATACGTGAATGAATAAATGGAAAAACGAAGGAATGAACGCTCCTTTTACAGACTAAGAAACCGAGGTTTAGAGATGTGAGGTAGTTTGTCTAATGTCATACATTTAGTTAAGTCTGATTTTTATATCAAAGCCTGATTTTTACACCATGTTCTGTTGTCTCATTAAGAGTTTCTTTTCTCCAAAAAAGATTTCATATAAGTTTTCAAACCCTAATGGTAATCATGTCTTCAAATCCTTCTGAAACTCACTATAGGTCTACATGTGAATTTTCCTCTTTTGTATTCAACTTGGTTAACAAAGATATCAAAGTGAGGCCACTGAGATTAGAATAATCACCAGCGCAGGTGGTTTTATAATGTGGATGAGAGAATAGGGTAATAAGATAGTAAACATAATGTTATCACATTTCACTTGTATTTCCTTTGTATAATGATGAAGGTTTATGAATCAAAGCATAGAAAAATGAGCCAAATTAATTTTTCTTATCTTTATCTATGCATTCCTATGAAAGCAATGTTTAAATTAATTAAAACAAAATGAAGACAAGTGACTTTTCCAATACTACAAAATGAGGGGTCCTTATAAAGGCAAGATTCTGTAATTTCATAATGGAATGTTAAATGCATGAAGGCATTCTCTACAGTTTTTCATTATATAATATAATTTGATTATATTGTATAGTAAACAAAGTTAAAACAAAACAAAACAACTTGTGGTAGCACCAAAGGATAAACTGAAAACCAAATGTGCTCTCACTTCTAGGTGGTAAATTTCTCTCAAATGTGCCCACATCACGATTGAATCAATTAGACTCACGTGCTTTCTTGGTGAAGGTTTCAATCATTTCACTGGGAGGTCCACACCCTGCACTATTGCAGGCCCTGACTTCCACAAAGTACTGGGTGTCTGGTAGCAGATTTTCCAGCCTGGCTGAGTACTCTTGGCTGGAGACCTGAACTCTGTGTGCAGCTGCTTCTTTGTCATGGGAAGACCAGTACCGAATCTGCAAACATTGAAGTTGAGTAATATTTAGTTATGATTCAGACTCGTTGGTTTTGAAAAGTTCTTTTTAATTACCTCTGTAACCACTGCAGCTGGCTGAGCATCATATTCTCAAATGTTACTTAAGGAAGGTGTGTATCACTAACCACGTATTTCTATTGGTCTTAGAATATGGCAAGCACACAATACGTACTGCATAAAATGATGTCAAAAGCAAATGTAAAGTTCACCTCGTTGCCTGAAACAGTCTTACATTGATCACAAAAGGGAAAAACAAACAAACAAACAAAACAAATCACATAACTTTTACCTTCAAAATACAAAACTGATCTCTGTTTGGAGGTATTTGCCATAGTAATTTTTTCATTTATTTCCTGTTTTATTTCTGTTTAAATGATTTATATGATTGTATGTCTGTAAAACAATGGGATTTTAATTTCACAATTAACCAAAACACTTAGGTACAAATATCTAAAATGAATACAATCCTGAGCTTTTCGTTTTTTATAATCACATAGTAAACCATTATAAAATAGAACTGGATGGCTCAAATTCACTTGGCAACAAAGTGAGGTTTATAAAAAGAATGAACTTATTTCAGAATCAAAGCCAGTTACTAATTGCTTATTGGTTCTTTGTGCAATATTTGTATTTTGTTTACTCGTGCTCAATATATTTCCCAGTGATTTTGATAGAATTTCTTTGGCATTTCCATCATCAGACCAGAAGGCTGAACTCAAAATGGAGGAAGTGTAATTATGCCAAGTAGCTCCAAAATCAGATCTCAGTTGGCAGAGCAAAGACTTCCTAACAATGGGAGCCACCTCAAGAAAGCATGGGTTTCCCAGTGCTCAAAATTTTCAGGCAATGACTACATTTATCTGAGAAGGAGGAAGAGAACCTACATTTTAGTGGGCATTTGAATTAGATATAAGGTCTCTTCCACTGCTAAGAAGAAGAGAAATAAAATGAACAGTTAACATTCTAATGTAGTGTTAGGTTTGCATTATGAGCATTCATATATGTTATCTTCTCAACAAACCTATGATGTAGTATATACCCCATTTTATGAGGTCCATGGGGTTCACGTATTGTAATACAGCCAGTGAAAGGCATTATAGCCTAGTGAGGAAAAGACCTTGATAAGTAATTGCATAGCTCTGGATGTGTATTAATTATTCTCTTGGGTCCTCTGTTTCCACATCTGTAAAAAGGGATAATAATGTCCACATTATAGGGGAGTTGAAAGAATTAAAAGCCCCACCAAACATTTTAAGGCATCTGACCTATATGAAGCACTAAGTAAATGGTAGCTAATTAAGTGATAAAAATTGGGGTTTGATTTCAAGTTTATTTGACTTCAAAACTCATTTTGGTTTGACAAAAAAAGGACTAACTATAATTACAGTAGTGATTAATGCATAAATACAATATGTCACTTGTAAAAACATCTTCCAACTAATAAAAGAAATAGATACTCCAAGAAGAAATTGGAATGTCACACTTAAAGTCAGAAAAGCCTTGTGTGCCAGTTTGAATGTATTGTGCCCCCCAAATGCCATTATCTTTGTGGTCTTGTGTGGGGCAGACATTTTTGGTGCTGGTTAGATTTGCTTGGAATGTGCCCCACCCAGCTGTGGGAGATAATTTTGATGAGATGTTCCCATGGAGGCGTGGCCCCGCCCATTTGGGGTGGGCCTTGATCGGTGGAGCTATATAAATGAGCTGACTCAAAGAGAGGGAAGAGAGTGCAGCTGGGAGTGATGTTTTGAAGAGGGGCAAGCTTGCTAGAGAGGAACGTCCTGGGAGAAAGCCGTTTTGAGGCCGGAGCTTTGGAGCAGACGCCAGCTGCCTTCCTAGCTAGCAGAGGTTTTCCGGACGCCATTGGCCATCCTCCGGTGAAGGTACCCAATTGCTGAGGTGTTACCTTGGACGCTTTGTGGCCTTAAGACTGTAACTGTGTAGTGAAATAAACTCCCGTTTTATAAAAGCCTATCCATCTCTGGTGTTTTGCATTCTCCAGCATTAGCAAACTAGGACACCTTGGTATAAATAAAACTTGGTTTAACAATAGTTCTATGACCAATAATCTTCATACAATTTCTATAAAGGAAGAGATCAGTTAAGGGTGCAATGGTGTAATTTAATCCAGTGTTAGTCACACAGTAGCAGAGAGAGACAGAAAAGAAGGGAAAGCATCAACCTTATCATTGAATCTGATGTTTTAAAATTAGGAAAATTGTGATTTCATTTTGGCTTCTTAATCAGAAGAGCATTTCATTTTACTGTTTAGATTCTTAAGTCCTTAATGACAGATTCTTCTTTTTTTTTCCTTAAAAGAACTAATGATGAAATAGTAACAGAGATGTGCCCCTTACCCTCCAGGCAGCACTCTCCTGGAGAGATACAAAATAGTTGTTCAATACTTCTCCACTCTTTTTCTCTTGGCATAGTCATCAAGACCTTTTCAAGCAGAATTCAATTTTCCTTTCCAGACTTATTTTCCAGTACATCACCTTTTTACTTCCTACTTTTAAGAGAATAGGCCATAAAAGTGTACAATCTTTAAGATGATGGCTTAATACAATTAACATCTCAAGCGTCTACTTTTAGGGACTCATAAAGATCACGGCACCAGTGATTTTGCTGGATCACGGATTCCTTTGCAACTCAGACCCCAAATAGGAAGTAAATTTTCCCAGTATAGAGAGTAAAACCTCCCTCCTGCTAACTCAATGGGCAGAGGTCTAATTGCAAGAAAAAGGATTCAACAGCCCAAAGAAAGAGGAGCAGGGCAGGATACTGGGGTTAGTGAGAGATCAAGTGCTGCAACATTACGTACATCATTTCCTTGTCAACAAAGCACCCAGGCAGTGTTCATCTGAACATGACTTCTGCAGATATCAAATAATAAAAATTAGGCTCTTAAAAAATAAATTTTCTTAATGTAAATGAGCATATCCTAGGAAGAGTAATTAGTAATAAGGAATTCAATGGAAGAAACAGATATTTGGGTGCAGATAGAATAGGAAAAAGGCACTAAGCGCTACTTAAAAGGATTTTCAAGAGCTATAAAGAAAAGGTTCCCACTGGGACCAGAATGATTTCCTCCATCTCACTAATTATTATTAATAAGGAGCTAGTACAGCTATCAGAGCCCATGTTATATATAAATACCTAGAGCACAGTGGTAAACAGCTGCCACATAGGCTATGGGTTCAGCCATCTTAATAAAATGTATTGCTATTGCCATAATGTTTCAAACTAAAGAATTCTTTGAAGTGAAGTTGTGGTCAAACACTGAATGAATACATCCCTCATGACTGTGACCAACTAGAGTAGGCAAAATAAGGCAAGCAGTGATCTTTACAAAACTCTGCCTTAATCCACATTGTTTTTGCCATGGTATTCTAATCTCTTCATATACCTCCACATCTTAGCCTTCCAAACTATGTTGTTCAGAATAATAGAGTCCTCTGAGATTCATTCATTCATCCACCCATTCATCACCAATTGAACAGCTGTCACATTAGGTCATTGATAACCAACCCACCAAATTGTTCTCGGTTGTATGATTAGAGTGACAACCAAACAAAGACCTCACTTTCAGGGAGCATTCCTGTTGGAGGAGTGTGACCTGTGACCACGACAATACAATGTGTTTACCACACCGAATTTACTTTCTCTCCTGGGCACACAGCTAGATTAGACATCCCAGTATCCCTTACACTTAGGTAGAGCCTTATAACTTAGTCCGGACCAATAGACTGAAGCCCTGAATAGATACCTTTTTATGCCCAGGTTCTAAAATCTCCAATGCCATCTTTTGCATGCCCTGTCTTCCCTCATTTGCTGGCCAGATGCTGAGAATCCAGTGAAGGATTCTGGGCTCTACAATGGGGGAGCCTCTAGATGGAAGGAACTACCTAGAGCCTGGAGCAGAAACAGTTCCACCCCCCAAGTCCAAATGCTCTTACTGCCCCCCACTCCACAGGATCTCTCTACTCTACCCCTCATCACTTTGACTTTCCCAGCCTGCCATTTACACTGGACTGTGATGTGAGAGATAAATAAAAGTTTATTGTGTTATTTATGCCACCAATTGAGCCTTTCAGGGTTAATTGTTACATCCGTAACCATGCTGACTAATACAGGGAAGCAGACAATAAGCAAGTGTATAACATAATCACAGGAAAAGAAAAACAGTAAAAAAAAAAAAATGTAGGAAGTGATATGGAGCTGCTGCTTTGGAGATCAGAAAGTAGCAATCATCAAAGGAAAGTGTTCCAGTCAGACGTAATAGCCAGATGTTTAGGAATATTACATGTATGTGGATGGAGTGGGATGGGAGAGTCTCAGGGTTAAGTTTTTGAAAAACTTTGATTGAAACAAATTTGAACTTCTACTGCTACTCTTTAGCACCTTTAGTTTGTTCATTTCAGCTGTGATTCCCTTAGATATGATATAAAACCCAGAATTTTCCACATTTATTTGACCATGAAACACTTCCATGTTATTCTCCAAATCCCCAGCAACATTTTGCATAGTTGGGTTCTCTGAATGTGGTTTGGAAAATTCAGGGTTATATCTTCCCTTTCCCTGTACAGCCCTTCTCTTCTTTCCCATTTTGTAATCTTTTAAAATAAATCATCTCTAGGACAAGATCATAAATGTCACCTGTGCATGAAGTCTTCATTGATCCAACTATTAGGAATTAATAATTTCCTCCTCTGTAAAATTGTACTCTTTATATTCCTGTCTCATGTCCTTATCTGGGTATCTTGTCCTACTTCCCCACGCCATCACTCTTCTTAAAAGGTAGTCATGATGCTCATCCTTGTTTATCTCCTACCCCTCACACGATGTCTTCATTTATTAAAAAAATAATTTAATGAGCAATTTGATTCTATGCAGCAATCTCTTTATGAAACAGGAAAAATAGCAAGAACATTGTTTTTAGAAAGGCAGGATGATGTGAGAACAAGTTTTATACCTCTGGTGATATTTGGAATAGTTAAGAAAAACATATTGAAAACCTTTGTGGGTTATGACAAAGCCAGAAAGATTGGTGTTCAGTGAGGAACAGAAGCATTTAAAAGCTTATAATTTTAGGTCTAGTCAAAGATCACAATAACTGCTCAACTTGGAAAAGCAAAGGTCTGGATACCTTTTCAAATTGTGTTTCTTCAAACAACTGTTAAAACTCTCCATAGTAAAATAAGACGCATAAAGATTCAGCTGCTACTGCTGTGACACAGAACACATCTGACTTTCTAGGAACACATCTGATGCAGTGGAAAGTATTACCAACTAGGAAGCATGAGACATGGGGTCTACTTTTGCTCTGTCCCCAACTTACTATGAGACCTTGGGCAAGTTTCTTAGTTTTGGTTTTCAGTATCTTCATCTATAAGGAGTTAATGATAAAATCTTAACCCTGCTATCGTGATAATACTTACTGCACAAACTTGTTTTGAACATAAAAGAGAAAATTACAAAAGTAGCTATTTGGACAAGCACAGAGAATTTTTTTAATGTTAAAAATTCTTCTTTGAGCCATTGAAAACCATTTTTACTTTTACCGTTGAATGAAGAGATACTATATCTAGACCCCTGAATATACTTAGGATAGTATTTCTCACACGTTCAACTAATTAAAGTGATACAAATACATCAGAATTTCATCACAATTTACTTGCAATCTTTTTAAACATGTTACGTGACAAGGACATTAATTTTATTGACTAAGATGTACACCACATTTCAAAAAATCTTCATTCCTTTTTAACAGCTTTTTCATCTATTTTAAAGAGCAGAAGTTTGTTGACTAGATTAATATGATAAAGGTCATTATTAAAAGAGACTGTAAATGAGGAATTGAAGTGACAGAATTTTTCTGAGAGCTCATCCAAATTTCCTCGAGGCACTTGGCAAAACAAAAGGAAAGAACAAAGTTTTCCTTAATTTTCTCTTTGTACGTACATCCTAAATGACTGGTGACTTTATTCATCTAACTTTGGCAGGGATCTGTGTGGTCACGTGATCTCCATTAAAATTCAAAATAAACTGAAGCAGCGGTTTAACTATGACCCTGTAACTAGGGAGAAGAGTTAGTGAGTGTGCCAAATAATCCTTGATTCCTTTATTTTAGAATATGAGAGTTGTATAAAATTTTTCACATGTAAACTTTACCTTTACAAATGAAAGCATCTGACAACAAAATTATTTGATTATTTGAATAATCTGTCCCTCCTTAACTTAAAGCAACTTATGTTTACAGGACTTATATTGCTTTCAAAGAGTACTAAAATAAATTATATATGTATAATATATATTAATATATAATAAATTATATATATAATAAATTTATATATATATGTGTGTGTGTATATATATACAGTGCCCTCCTTTTTATCTGTTCTAACTGCTGGCCAAGCCTTTAGAGATAATTTCCAAATAGATGATAAAATAGGACTGTTGCATCTTGATCCTCCTAGTGAGTTTTCCATTGCTGTGAAGCACCATTAGTTTGTGAGAAAATTGCCTGGAGTAAGGAATGCAACCTGTTGTAACGGAGCTGAACAAATGCGTTGCTTTTGATTAATCACTAGGGAAATGAAAAGAGAGTCTTACAGAATTAGTGGAAATGGATTATCACCACCAGAAAAAAATGCAGAGCCCATTTTATTGAGAGTAGATCTTAAATTTATTTTCATATGCAAGGGAAACAAAAAGTGTATCTTTTCTCTCCATTGAATGCTATGACATTTTAAAATTTTATCCCTATCTCTACATGCTTCTAAAAAGTCCCATACACTCTGTCTCTAGTTTCACCTTATCACAGTGCTTTTTAAATAATTATGAAATCGCCTCATTGCTTGCCTCTCTTCTATTACTAGTTTATATAAACTCCTTGGAGGCAGGTGTGTATTACTTATTTTGAAATGCTCTTTGCATAGGACTGTATTTGGTAAATGGTACTCATTCATTTGTTGAACAAATGTTTATTGGGTACTCACTTTACACCAGGCACTGTGATAGCTGCAGAGGATGCAGAAGAAAACCAAGCAATCATGGCCTTTGCCATATTTAAAAGAATAAATCAAAATACTTAATTTCACCTAAAACTACTACTATCTTTTATAGAGAACTCTAAGTCTATAACTTTTTCCTCCAAGAAAATTTACTCCTTATAAAAGTATTAGAAAGCTAAAAAAAAAAAAAAAAAAAAGCCTCAGAAAAAAGGCTAACCCCTATTTTTAATAAGGAATAATTAATTTCTCCATAAATTCATGAGCTATAATAGTATCACTGTCACACATAACAATCATATCTATTTCCAGGAAAATCTAAGAAATTTTTAGGAAAAAAGCTCTTTCCTCATTTTTTTCAAAGAAGTTCAGAATAAAGGAATGGATGCTACCAATTACAGAAGTGCTTGAAGATGTTAACACTTCTGAAAATTAGGCTAGCTTCATTTCATTATTTGCTACTTCAGTAAATTTGGTATCAGATTTCCAAGTTCTCTCTTCATTTCTGAAATTTCTCTTTCTGAACAAATAATGCTCTGACAAATGAAAATTCCTCTATAAAGGATTCTTATACAGTCTTTAGAAAAAAAAATCTAAATACGGTATTTAAGTGTAAAAAATTAAAAGACTGACATGCAAAAAAGCTCACTCTTTAAAAAGATATATGATATTTTAAATTACCCAAATTCGAGACTAATTTGAGTATTAGCACATGGCATGAACTATTAATAGCAATAATAGAAACTGTTTGAAATCATTGCGGTATGATGATCAATGGGAGCTACTCAACATTCCCTTTTATTTCAGTCACTGCTGTAGGAATCAACCAGTCCTGCATAGGCTGCAGATACCCACAGGTACAACCAGACAGCCTTCCACCTCTGCCAGTGCCACGAATGGAATTTCTCACTCCCTGTCCTGGGTCTTCCTTGACATTGCAGTGTGATACTTGCTCAGCATTAGCATGGAAGCGGGAGAGGAGGTGATGCTCATGGGTATTGGAGTGGATGAATGCTTCCCATTCATCCCAGTTCTGAGCCACATTCACAAAACTCTTCCAAGGTCCCAGTGGATAGAGCACCAGATGCCCACAGTGGTTGCTAAGATAAATCTTATATCAGAGACTCCCTCTTTCCTGTTCATTCTGTGTGTCCCTTAGGCCTACTCACTGGAATCATATATTTTTTAAAAATTTTTAAAGTGACTTTTCCCCACATCTTTGTGTCAGGCTTTGTGTTGGGGGAATCCACACTTAAGACATATGCCTGTCTGAAATAAGAGAATGGACTTCCTAAATAGTGGTTTATGCTCACCATAAGAACCTGTCAAAGCATTTGAGTAGACACTCAGGATTGAGGATTGTTAATGTTTTATGATAATTATGAAATCAATCAACTCTGCTAATCTCTGATTCAGCTGCTAAGGGTTTTTGCATTCATTATTCCTGATAGCATATTTTGCTTGTTTTCATTATATTAATTAAGTCAATGTTTTACTTGCTGAGTGAGCAAACTAAGTCTTTTGCGGATTCCTGGGCAGGAGCCCAAAGTTCTGAAACTTGGGCTTTGATAAGGACTTTCTGTATTCCCCTAGCTCACCTGCACTGCAGGAAAACTCCCTAGGTATGGAGATTAGACATGTGAAGATTTATAGCTAGGCAAGAGGAAAATAGAGTAAAATTTAAACATTCTACTGAGGTACACTTTAAAACCACAGAGGAAAAAGGTTATTTTTAAACACAACTGCCTACAGTTTTGACTTGAGATGTCAGGACATTAACCTTGAGAAAGGGTCAATCAAACAGGACTTGGGGTTCTCCTACCCTTTTTTTTTTTAATGTGCTCCTTTTTTTTTCTTTTTTTTTTTTTTTAACTCTGTTTCCTTATAACTTATACACATAGTACATTTTCATGGGAAGTGTGTGTGGTGCAATATCAGTTTTCTCCATTATCTATCTTGTTAAACAACTGGCTCTTCTTATCATATTTTCTTTTAAAATAGAAACAATAAGCACATTATAGTCAAACTTCCCCCCACAAAATAGCAGGAAAACTTTCTTAATGGAGAATAAAATTACTAAATTTCTCTTTTAAGCTTTACTTCTTGTCTCGATGCTCATATCTCTATGTGAAAGGTGTTTGTATGGAAACAATAATTTTGTGATTTATTTCTAGCACTTTTAATCAACCATTCTTTGGAGAGGCAAGACCTAGGTTTAAATCCCAGTGTGCCAATTATCACTCAGATAAACATTTCTAAATCTTACTTTCCTCATCTTTAAAATGGGGGTTATAATAGTTTCTCTCCTCTGGGGTTGTGTGGATTCAAAAAAGTGAGTTTTATGAAGTGTTTAGCATAATAAGAGTTCAACCAATGCTATCACTGTTGTCATTAACATACTAATCTTTGTTGTCCCTGTGGTCCTCATCATCAGCACCATCACCATCAGTATTATCATAATTGACATCAAATGCCCAGTGACATAGACTGGGGAAGAACATTAAACACAGCTTATTTTATTTATTCCATACAAGAGTTCTATGAGGCAGTGGTTACTCTCTCAGCTTTACAGGTGAGAAAACAAATGCTCAGGCAGTTCAAATAAATTGCCCAGGAAATTCCTAAGTGAAAAAGCTGAAATAGAAACCCATGTCTGGGAGGCGGGGCAAGATGGCGGACTGGTGAGCTGTATGTTTTAGTTACTCCTCCAGGAAAGTAGGTAGAAAGCCAGGAACTGCGTGGACTGGACACCACAGAGCAATCTGACTTTGGGCATACTTCATACAACACTCATGAAAACGTGGCACTGCTGAAATCAGCGACATCTGTAAGTTTTTGTGGCCAGGGGACTGGCGCCCCTCCCTGCCAGGCTCAGTCCCGTGGGAGGAGGGGCTGTCAGCTCCAGGAAGGAGAAGGGAGAACTGCAGTAGCAGCCCTTATCGGAAACTCATTCTACTGATCCAAACTCTAACCATAGATAGACTGAGACCAGACACCAGAGAATCTGAGAGCAGCCAGCCCAGCAGAGAGGAGACAGGCATAGAAAAAAACAACATGAAAAACTCCAAAATAAAAGCGGTGGATTTTTGGAGTTCTGGTGAACATAGAAAGGGGAAGGGCAGAGCTCAGGCCCTCAGGCTCATATGCAAATCCCAAAGAAAAGCTGATCTCTCTGCCCTGTGGACCTTTCCTTAATGGCCCTAATTGCTTTGTCTCTTAGCATTTCAATAACCCATTAGATCTGTGAGGAGGACCTTTTTTTTTTTTATCCTTTTTTCTTTTTCTAAAACAATTACTCTAAGAAGCCCAATACAGAAAGCTTCAAAGACTTGCAATTTGGGCAGGTCAAGACAAGAGCAGAACTAAGAGAGCTCTGAGACAAAAGGCAATAATCCAGTGGCTGAGAAAATTCACTAAACACCACAACTTCCCAAGAAAAGGGGGGTGTCCGCTCACAGCCATCATCCTGGTGGACAGGAAACACTCCTGCCCATCGCCAGCCCCATAACCCAGAGCTGCCCCAGACAACCCAGTGTGATGGAAGCGCTTCAAATAACAGGCACACACCACAAAACTGGGCGTGGACATTAGCCTTCCCTGCAACCTCATCTGACTGTCCCAGAGTTGGGAAGGTGGAGCAGTGTGAATTAACAAAGCCCCATTCAGCCATCATTTCAGCAGACTGGGAGCCTCCCTACACAGCCCAGCAGCCCAGAACCGCCCTAGGGGGACGGCACTCACCTGTGACATAGCACAGTCATCCCTCAACAGAGGACCAGGGGGAGCACGACCTAGAAGAGGGACCCACTTGCAAGTCTCAGGAGCCATACGCCAATACCAAGGACTTGTGGGTCAGTGGCAGAGACAAACCGTGGCAGGACTGAACTGAAGGATTAGACTATTGCAGCAGCTTTAAAACTCCAGGATCACCAGGGAGATTTGATTGTTAGAGCCACCCCCCCTCCCTGACTGCCCAGAAACACGCCCCATATACAGGGCGGGCAACACCAACTACACACGCAAGCTTGGTACACCAATTGGACCCCACAAGACTCACTCCCCTACTCACCACAAAGGCAAAGCAGGAGAGAACTGGCTTGCAGAGAACAGGTGGCTCATGGACGCCACCTGCTGGTTAGTTAGAGAAAGTGTACTCCACAAAGCTGTAGCTCTGATAAATTAGAGATAAGGACTTCAATTGGTCTACAAATCCTAAAAGAACCCTATCAAGTTCAGCAAATGCCAAGAGGCCAAAAACGACAGAAAATTATAAAGCATATGAGAAAACCAGACGATATGGATAACCCAAGCCCAAGCACCCAAATCAAAAGATAAGAGACACAGCACCTGGAGCAGCTACTCAAAGAACTAAAGATGAACAATGAGACCATAGTACGGGATACAAAGGATATCAAGAAGACCCTAGAAGAGCATAAAGAAGACATTGCAAGACTAAATAAAAAAATAGATGATCTTATGGAAATTAAAGAAACTGTTGACCAAATTAAAAAGATTCTGGACACTCATAGTACAAGACTAGAGGGAGCTGAACAACGAATCAGTGACCTGGAAGATGACAAAATGGAAAATGAAAGCATAAAAGAAAGAATGGGGAAAAAAATTGAAAAAATCGAAACGGACCTCAGGGATATGATAGATAATATAAAACGTCCGAATATAAGAATCATTGGTGTTCCAGAAGGGGAAGAAAAGGGTAAAGGTCTAGGAAGAGTATTCAAAGAAATTGTTCGGGAAAACTTCCCAAATCTTCTAAACAACATAAATATACAAATCATAAATGCTCAGCAAACTCCAAATAGAATAAATCCAAATAAACCCACTCTGAGACATATTCTGATCGCACTGTCAAACACGGAAGAGAAGGAGCAAGTTCTGAAAGCAGCAAGAGAAAAGCAATTCACCACATACAAAGGAAACAGCATAAGACTAAGTAGTGACTACTCAGCAGCCACCATGGAGGCAAGAAGGCAGTGGCATGAAATATTTAAAATTCTGAGTGAGAAAAATTTCCAACCAAGAACAGTTTATCCAGCAAAGCTCTCCTTCAAATTTGAGGGAGAGCTTAAATTTTTCACAGACAAACAAATGCTGAGACAATTTGCTAACAAGAGACCTGCCCTCCTGGAGATACTAAAGGGAGCCCTACAGACAGAGAAACAAAGAAAGGACAGAGAGACTTGGAGAAAGGTTCAGTACTAAAGAGATTCGGTATGGGTACAATAAAGGATATTAATAGACAGAGGGGAAAAATATATATGACAAACATAAACCAAAGGATAAGATCGCTGATTCAAGAAATGCCTTCACGGTTATAATGTTGAATGTGAATGGATTAAACTCCCCAATTAAAAGATATAGATTCGCAGAATGGATCAAAAAAAAATGAACCATCACTATGTTGCATACAAGAGACTCATTTTAGACACAGAGAGACAAAGAAATTGAAAGTGAAAGGATGGAAAAAAATATTTCATGCAAGCTAAAGCCAATAGAAAGCAGGTGTAGCAATATTAATCTCAGATAAACTAGACTTTAAATGCAGGGATGTTCTGAGAGACAAAGAAGGCCACTACATACTAATAAAAGGGGCAATTTAACAAGAAGAAATAACAATCATAAATGTCTATGCACCCAATCAAGGTGCCACAAAATACATGAGAGAAACACTGGCAAAACTAAAGGAAGCAATTGATGTTTCCACAATAATTGTGGGAGACGTCAACACATCACTCTCTCCTATAGATAGATCAACCAGACAGAAGACCAATAAGGAAACTGAAAACCTAAACAATCTAATAAATGAATTAGATTTAACAGACATCTACAGAACATTACATCCCAAATCACCAGGATACACATACTTTTCTAGTGCTCACGGAACTTTCTCCAGAATAGATCATATGCTGGGACATAAAACAAGCCTCAATAAATTTAAAAAGATTGAAATTATTCAAAGCACATTCTCTGACCACAAGGGAATACAATTAGAAGTCAATAACCATCAGAGACTTAGAAAATTCACAAATACCTGGAGGTTAAACAACACACTCCTAAACAATCAGTGGGTTAAAGAAGAAATAGCAAGAGAAATTGCTAAATATATAGAGACGAATGAAAATGAGAACACAACATACCAAAACCTATGGGATGCAGCAAAAGCAGTGCTGAGGGGGAAATTTATAGCACTAAACACATATACTAAAAAGGAAGAAAGAGCCAAAATCAAAGAACTAATGGATCAACTGAAGAAGCTAGAAAATGAACAGCAAACCAATCCTAAACCAAGTACAAGAAAAGAAATAACAAGGATTAAAGCAGAAATAAATGACATAGAGAACACAAAAGCAATAGAGAGGATAAATATCACCAAACGTTGGTTCTTTGAGAAGATCAACAAGATTGACAAACCCCTAGCTAGACTGACAAAATCAAAAAGAGAGAAGACCCATATAAACAAAATAATGAATGAAAAAGGTGACATAACTGCAGATCCTGAAGAAATTAAAAAAATTATAAGAGGATACTATGAACAACTGTATGGCAACAAACTGGATAATGTAGAGGAAATGAACAATTTCCTGGAAACATATGAACAACCTAGACTGACAAGAGAAGAAATAGAAGACCTCAATCAACCCATCACAAGCAAAGAGATCCAATCAGTCATCAAAAATCTTCCCACAAATAAATGTCCAGGGCCAGATGGCTTCACAGGGGAATTCTACCAAACTTTCCAGAAAGAACTGACACCAATCTTACTCAAAATCTTTCAAAACATTGAAGAAAATGGAACATTACCTAACTCATTTTATGAAGCTAACATCAATCTAATACCAAAACCAGGCAAAGATGCTACAAAAACGGAAAACTACCGGCCAATCTCCCTAATGAATATAGATGCAAAAATCCTCAACAAAATACTTGCAAATAGAATCCAAAGACACATTAAAAAAATCATACACCATGACCAAGTGGGGTTCATTCCAGGCATGCAAGGATGGTTCAACATAAGAAAATCAATCAATGTATTACAACACATTAAAAATTCAAAAGGGAAAAATCAAATGATCATCTCAATAGATGCTGAAAAAGCATTTGACAAAATCCAACATCCGTTTTTGATAAAAACACTTCAAAAGGTAGGAATTGAAGGAAACTTCCTCAATATGATAAAGAGCATATATGAAAAACCCACAGCCAGCATAGTACTCAATGGTGAGAGACTGAAAGCCTTCCCTCTAAGATCAGGAACAAGACAAGGATGCCCGCTGTCACCACTGTTATTCAACATTGTGCTGGAAGTGCTAGCCAGGGCAATCTGGCAAGACAAAGAAATAAAAGGCATCCAAATTGGAAAAGAAGAAGTAAAACTGTCATTGTTTGCAGATGATATGATCTTATATCTGGAAAACCCTGAGAAATCGATGATACAGCTACTAGAGCTAATAAACAAATTTAGCAAAGTAGTGGGATACAAGATTAATGCACATAAGTCAGTAATGTTTCTATATGCTAGAAATGAACAAACTGAAGAGACACTCAAGAAAAAGATACCATTTTCAATAGCAACTAAATAAATCAAGTACCTAGGAATAAACTTAACCAAAGATGTAAAAGACCTATACAAAGAAAACTACATAACTCTACTAAAGGAAATAGAAGGGGACCTTAAAAGATGGAAAAATATTCCATGTTCATGGATAGGAAGGCTAAATGTCATTAAGATGTCAATTCTACCCAAACTCATCTACAGATTCAATGCAATCCCAATCAAAATTCCAACAACCTACTCTGCAGACCTGGAAAAGCTAGTTATCAAATTTATTTGGAAAGGGAAGATGCCTCGAATTGCTAAAGACACTCTAAAACAGAAAAACGAAGTGGGAGGACTTACACTCCCTGACTTTGAAGCTTATTATAAAGCCACAGTTGTCAAAACAGCATGGTACTGGCACAAAGATAGACATATAGATCAATGGAATCGAATTGAGAATTCAGAGATAGATCCTCAGATCTATGGCTGACTGATCTTTGATAAGGCCCCCCAAAGTCGCTGAACTGAGTCATAATGGTCTTTTCAACAAATGGGGCTGGGAGAGTTGGATATCCATATCCAAAAGAATGAAAGAGGACCCCTACCTCACACCCTACACAAAATTAACTCAAAATGGACCAAAGGTCTCAATATAAAAGAAAGTACCATAAAACTCCTAGAAGATAATGTAGGAAAACATCTTCAAGACCTTGTATTAGGCGGCCACTTCCTAGACTTTACACCCAAAGCACAAGCAACAGAAGAAAAAAAATAGATAAATGGGAACTCCTCAAGCTTAGAAGTTTCTGCACCTCAAAGGAATTTCTCAAAAAGGTAAAGAGGCAGCCAACTCAATGGGAAAAAATTTTTGGAAACCATGTATCTGACAAAAGACTGATATCTTGCATATATAAAGAAATCCTACAACTCAATGACAATAGTACAGACAGCTCAATTATAAAATGGGCAAAAGATATGAAAAGACAGTTCTCTGAAGAGGAAATACAAATGGCCAAGAAACACATGAAAAAATGTTCAGCTTCACTAGCTATTAGAGAGATGCAAATTAAGACCACAATGAGATACCATCTCACACCGATTAGAGTGGCTGCCATTAAAAACAGGAAACTAGAAATGCTGGAGGGGATGTGGAGAAATTGGAACTCTTATTCATTGTTGGTGTGACTGTATAATGGTTCAGCCACTCTGGAAGTCAGTCTGGCAGTTCCTTAGAAAACTAGATATAGAGTTACCATTCGATCCAGCGATTGCACTTCTCGGTATATACCCGGAAGATCGGAAAGCAGTGACACGAACAGATATCTGCACGCCAATGTTCATAGCAGCATTATTCACAATTGCCAAGAGATGGAAACAACCCAAATGTCCTTCAACAGATGAGTGGATAAATAAAATGTGGTATATACACACGATGGAATACTACGCGGCAGTAAGAAGGAACGATGTCATGAAACATATGACAACATGGATGAACCCTGAAGACATAATGCTGAGCGAAATAAGCCAGGCACAAAAAGAGAAATATTATATGCTACCACTAATGTGAACTTTGAAAAATGTAAAACAAATGGTTTATAATGTAGAATGTAGGGGAACTAGCAATAGAGAGCAATTAAGGAAGGGGGAAGAATAATCCAAGAAGAACAGATAAGCTATTTAACATTCTGGGGATGCCCAGGAATGACCATGGTCTGTTAATTTCTGATGGATATAGTAGGAACAAGTTCACAGAAATGTGGCTATATTAGGTTACTTTCTTGGGGTAGTGTAGGAATATGTTGGAAGTAAAGTAGTTATCTTAGGTTAGTTGTCTTTTTCTTACTCCTTTGTTGTAGTCTCTTTGAAATGTTCTTTTATTGTATGTTTTTTTAAATTTTTTTATTGTTTTTTATTTTTCATACAGTTGATTCAAGAAAAAAAAGGTAAAAAGAACAAGGAAAAAATATGCAGAGCCCCTTGAGGAGGTGGTAGAGAATGCAGGGGTATTGGCCAGCCCCACTGCGATGGTTGCTAACATGCCCACAGACATAGGGGACTGGTGGTTTGATGGGATGAGCCCTCCACCACAGGATTTGCCCTTGGGAAGACTTGCTGCAAAGTAGAGTCTAAGCCTCCCTACAAGTGTGCCTAGGAGCTTCCTCCTGAATGCCTCTTTGTTGCTAAGATGTGGCCCTCTCTCTCTAGCTAAGCCAACTTGAAAGGTGAAATCACTGCCCTCTCCTCTACGTGGGATCAGACACCCAGGGGAGTGAATCTCCCTGGCAACGTGGAATATGACTCCCAGGGAGGAATGTAGACCTGGCATCGTGGGACGGAGAACATCTTCTTGACCAAAAGGGGGATGTGAAAGGAAATGAAATAAGCTTCAGTGGCAGAGAGATTCCAAAAGGAGCCGAGAGGTCACTCTGGTGGGCACTCTTACACACAATTTAGACAACCCGTTTTAGGTTCTAAAGAATTGGGGTAGCTGGTGGTGGATACCTGAAACTATCAAACTACAACCCAGAACCCATGAATCTCAAAGACAATTGTATAAAAATGTAGCTTATGAGGGGTGACAACGGGATTGGGAAAGCCATAAGGACCACACTCCACTTTGTCTAGTTTATGGATGGATGAGCAGAAAAATAGGGGAAGGAAACAAACAAACAAACAGACAAAGGTACCCAGTGTTCTTTTTTACTTCAATTGTTCTTTTTCACTTTAATTATTATTCTTGTTATTTTTGTGTGTGTGCTAATGAAGGTGTCAGGGATTGATTTAGGTGATGAATGTACAAGTATGTAATGGTACTGTAAACAATCGAATGTACGATTTGTTTTGTATGACTGCGTGGTTATGTGAATATATCTCAATAAAATGAAGGAAAAAACAAACAAACAAACAAAGAAAAAAAAAAAGAATGGTCTATTGTGAACATAATTAACAACACTGAATCATATATGTGAATGTGGTTAAAAACGGGACATTTTAGGTTGTATTTATGTTACTAGAATAAAAAAAAAAACATAGGATTGTACAACACAAACAGTGAACCCTATTGAAACTCATGGACTATAGTTATATATATTAATTATATATATATAATAATATATAAAAATTATCTATTACAAAAATTATAATTACAAAAATGTTCTTTCATGAATTGTAACAAATGTACCACACTAATGCAAGGTATTAATAATAGGGTGGTATATAGGAGTTCTGTATGTTAGGCATAATTTTTCTGTAAACCTACAACTTCTCTAATAAAAAATAAATTAAAAATTAAAAACATTAACAAATAAATAAAAAATGTCAAAAAAGTGGAAAAAAAAAAAAAAAAAAGAAACCCATGTCTGCTCATAAAAACTTTCTACTTAATTTGGAGTGTTACAAAAAGTCAGAAATCTGTGAGACTAAACTCCTCCATAAGTAGGCACTTTCCCTTGAAATTACTATTTGAGAAAATCTTATTTGCTAAAATCACTTTTCTGCTAACTATTAAATTGAGAATCTTTGATTGAGACTTACTTCCCAATCAAAAGAACTTATATATTCTGATTACTGTTTGAATACACTGGTACCAGTTATTACTTCCTACCCTATTATTTTTACTCCATTTGTTGGAGGCTGTAATATAGACAATATATTACTCTCTCCATGGGCAAAGGGGCTCTCTCGCATATTTTTAATGAAGTCAAATGTATAGTTAGCATTTTTGACTCAATATTAAATTATCTTTTTTCTTCTTGTTGTCATTATTAGAAACAAGTAATATAAAAGAAAACAAATTCTATGGTCTAAAATTTGGTTTTCTAACTTCATATATTGTCTTCTCCTAAAGATACCTTGGACTTGTTTACTACAGGAATTTAAAACATCTAGTGAATCTCTTTTCCACTTCTTAAAGCTGTAAAGGTAGTTGTCAGTTTAGTAAGTTATGAATAATGGGTATTCAGAGTCCACTCCTATTATTCCTTTTTCATGGTAATAATTTCCGCTGAACCTTTGCAAAGGTGATTTGAGATCTACCCAAATCACAATCTATGGGGCCAGATAAAGCTTCCTGTTAGTTTTTGGGTGTTTCTGCTTAAAAGTGTGGTTTGCATTTGTGGTTACATACCTAACATGGCCTTAGGAAAGCTCGACTGTAACACTTTATCTGATCATTCTTCATTATTTCTACTAGTACTCAATGAATATTTATTTAGTGCCCATTGTGGTGGTCTAGAACTGTATGTACACCAGCAAATCACGTTTTTAAAGCTAATCCATTCCTATGGGTAAATACCCATCTTAAAGTAGGATCTTTTGATAAGACTACTTCAGTTAGGGTGTGGCCCAGGGTGGGTCTTAATCATTTTATTGTGGCCCTTTATAAGACAATGAAATTCAGACAAAGAAAGATAAAGACAGGGAAGCAAAAAGCTGAAAGCAAGGAAACCCTGAAGAGAAGGGAAAGACCAGCAGATGCCACCGTGTGCCTTGCCACGGACACAAGTGTCCAGGATCACTGGCAGTGATGATTCCTAGATCTGGACATTTTCAAGGCTTCAAAACTGTAAGCTTTTAAGCTAGTAAATTCCCATAGTTGAAGCCAACACATTTCATGGTATCTGCTTTGAGCAGCTTAGCAAACAAAAACACCTACCATGTGCCAGCACGGTTTTAGGCCTTGGAGATACTTCATAGACAGATGAGGAAAATGGGGGAACAAGAATTGAAAGGGCAAGCTGGCACCCTGTGCTGAGCCCGGTGTTTGGAACTCCCCACTGCCCACAGCTCCAAAAGGGCACACACTGAGTCAAAACAAAGGGAGTCAGAAAACTTCAGTTTTAGACTCTGCTCTGACACTTTTATTAGTGCTGCAACAAGATCTTTGGCATCCATTTGCTCATCTATAAAGGCAAGATAATGCTACCAATCTCACTGAATTTGTCATTCCTTATGCTTAAAATTATCAGATGACTTCACTTTCCCTACACAGTCATCTAAATTCTTCAGCATTGTGTTAAAGTCTCCAACTATCATTTTAGTTTCAACTTTTCAGTTCTCATTCCCTTTGCCTAAGACAAGTGCTTCCCTTTTTATCGAGCTAATTTCTATTGGTGCTTTAAGAATCAGCTCAAGGGATGTTTTCTTTAGGACATTTTGATTGTTGCCAATTTTCTGCCTTCACAGTTAAAATTATGAGGCACATATTTGGTATATTTATAATTGTTTCTTTTGAAGGGACTTCTAGAAGCAGAATTACTGAGTCAACAGGATGAACATTTTAAGGACGCTGTTATAAATGAGCAAAATGCTTTAGAAAAAGCTTCAGCTTCACCAGCATTTTATAAGAATGTTTCAAACGAAAGGCCTTGGCCAACCGTACATGTTATTACCTTAGTTTTCATTTTGACCAACTGTTTGACAGCACACAGGACTCAGTATCTCTCTGTGCTAAGTCAGTTAGGAACTTCTGTTTTACTCTTAAAAATTATCTTATAAATGCACATTAAATTAAACAGAAAGAGTATAGTGTTATTTTTCATGTGACTCAGTAGAACACAGAGCATTGAAAGATTCAATGCATTTGAAAACTTGTCATGATACATTTATGAAAAAACGTATTTAGTTCAACAAAAATTGGACCCACCTGATAGCCTTCCACTATTTTTTCTATGACATGCTCCCAATGTACAGAAATCTCAGAAGATGATAAGACTTTTACACCTACTTCTGTAGGGGCTTCACTGGGAGCTGAAATTTGATGAAAACATTACATTCTTAGTAAGAAGCATACATAAATTCAAATAGCACCATTTACCTTAAGAATGAATTCAAAATATATTTTAATATTTCCAAACTAGACAAAATAAGTTCAATAATTTTACTACCTATTTCTCTCTCTCTCTCTTTTTTTTTTTTTTACTAATGTTACTTACTTTCATGGTCATCCTTGATACATACAAATTCATATACAAAAATGTTAATATAGACATTCTCACACTTACACTCACACTTTTATGAACTTTGGAAAGCTTCATGAATTTCTATGGTACCTGTGAGCAAGAACCATACTAATATTTTTGTTGTTTTTGTATTTCTTCAAAACAACTTTCCTAAGAAAGCCCATTGATGCAAATGAAAATATTGAGCTTGCCAACTTGACATTATCAAAAATAGGAAGTTTGATATTTAATATAGAAAATTGCTCATTACAATTAATTTTCTTTTTACATGATCTAACAACATAAGGCAATATTATTAATAAAACATCCTTTTTTGTTCAAGCTTAGATCATTTTTCCCCCTTAAAGTCCTTTGAAACAAGTTATGACATCTACTGCTGCTTAGGCTCAGGAAAGGTTTTTTTTTTTTTTTTTTTTGAGTTTCTCACTTTCGACCATTGCTTAGAAGAGAGTAAAATATAGGTTCTGGGGAAGAGGTAAAGGAGATGGTCATTTGAAGAATGACTCAAAGTCTTGGAGAGGTGCAGAACTAGTTCCCCTCAGGGAGGTTGCAGTAGCTGCTGTGTGTGCAGCAGACGAGCTCTGTCCTCTTTTCGTTACCCAAGAAGTTGATGTCCTCACAGTTGTGCATACATGACAGTTTTGAATAATGATATATACTGTGCCCTTTGCTTGTCAGTATATAAACGTTCTCAGTGGCACAGGACTGTTGGTACTTCAGGTTACAGGACTTCATGCCATCGTAGCACAACCCAAGATGATATTTTCTACATTTATAGCACATGTCTGCAGTCTCTGTTCTGGAGTGTAGAAGTTCACCCCCAGACAGACAGAGCAGAGAGGCTGTGCCCAGCAGGAGGAAAACAAACATCCTGGGACTCTGTCATGGGCAGCTCCTCGTGGGAGGTGCTGGCTCTTCATCTCCTATGACATGTCTCTGGGCTGTTCATCTAAGATTAACTGCAGGAAAGCTTTTATACATCTAATCTTCCAACTGGGCATCAAGTCAAATATGTATCAAAAAGGCTTCTGTTCAGGGAAAAAAAAATTTACATCCCTCATGAAATTTACACACAGAAACTAAGGAAACTTTTAAGCAGGAGTAACCAATTTTTATTATCTTTCATTAATAAGCCATCCCACACATGGACGCTGTCACCTCTCCACATTGAGATGAACATGTAGCACTATGATTCATTTCTTAGCAGTAGGAGGAAGGATTAACACACAAGCTTCAGTACCTGCAGGTTTCATGAGATTCATGAAGCATTTAGGAAAGAAAGATAATTAAATACAAATGGCCATGACTAAATACAATGCAAGCATGGCCTTTTGCTTGAAAGCTTCCTTTAGTATCAAATAAAGCAGTTTAAAAAGTAGACATTAGGTGAGAAGACAACTTGTAAAATGCTTTTTCACTTTCACTTTCTCTGTGAAATGTACACGGTGTTGTTCAAATTACTAAAATTGACTCAAGTTAGTATATGAGCTAACAGGCATAGGGAATACAAAATTTGTCATTCGGGACTTTTCTATTTTTTGATAATAAATTTGAATGATTTCCTTCTACTTTTTATTCTTTTAAACTATACAGTTGATATAACTGGATTTATATATCTCAGAGGTAGCAAACTTCAGATTTACAACTTTGTTGTAAAAATATGGCTCAGGTTTTGCAGTCTGTAGAAATTTCTAAAATCTCATAGGGAACAAAGGATGGCTCTTATGTACTGAGGTCTCTCATCCCTTTGGGGATGTTGCTGATGCATCAGACTGGTGTCTTTGATGCACTGCTAAACAGCCCTGCTCCATGGAAATCAGAAGATATGAGTCTTGTGGAGGAATAAGTAAAAGCATTGAAGGATTCTGAATTTTAGGCTAAGGATCTTAGAACACCTTAATCAAAACTGGAACAGTCTCTGCACCCCTCTCAGTTCTTTATGAGAAACAGAAACCTCAGAGAGGATTTTAGAGTTAGAGATCATACCCCAATCCATTCATCTTCCTGATGGAGGAACTGAAGTCCAAAAGGACTAAGAGACTATTTTGAGAACATTTATTCTGTGACACTATATCAGAGTCACTGTTAATGGGGTTCCCAAATCACAGGTCTTGTGCTATTTCCTCTGTATGCTTTATTTATTAAATTAATGAATAAAAAAGGAATACTATAACTGGAACAGTCAAATCTTAAGGATGTATGTCAGGCTTTGTAGTCATGTGCAAACATTAGAGTAAAATTCAGGTTTCTGAGAAAGGAGAATGCTCTGCTTTTAGCACTTAGCCCTATACAAGAGCACATAGGTATAAAATATAAGGTGGCTACCATGTGCTGACAAGAAGACCTGGTCATGAGTCAGGATATAACTGATTCACTGTGCTTCACTCTATTACATAGTAGCAGTTTAACGGCAAAGGCTTGGAATTAGGAAGTCCTGAATTTAAATCACACTCTTCCACAAAGTAGCTTTCTGACCTTTTAAAGCTTCAGTTTTCTTATGTGTAAGGAGAATGGTGTATAAAGTATATAAAGGATAATGTGCAAAAAGTGCTTACTGTAGTATTTGGCACGTAGAAAGTAAGTAGTAATGGTAGCAATTATTCCATAGCTGGCTCCGTACGGGCCACCTCTTCTAATCATTGTACCCATGTGAAAAAGTGACCATAAGTGTATTTTTCTAAGTTCCATTTAAGAACTTCAATGGCACAGTATGACAAACATAATCTCTTAGAGTAAAAGGAGATAAATGACTTAGCCTTTGCCAAAAATGTATTCATACTTAAATATGAAAATGTGAGAGAATCGACAATTTCTTAAAGCATTCCACATTTAAAAACTTTCTTACAATTCATTGGACAGTATATTATATTTGGACAAAATTTAAGTTTACATTGCTTTCTTAATTAATGTTTTTATTGTTAGGAAAATGGTAGTATGCTTGGCACTACAGCTTTCTTGTCAGGTGAATTTGAAACAATTCCAATTGGAAATTTCTCCTTAGAAAAGATTAAAATGAAATATTTATTTGATTGCCTTTATTCTTTGTATTGGAAGTGAAGATCATGGGATGATTTGAATACATTCTAAAGTTTTATAAAAGTTAAAGTTAATAATTCTACAAATAAATAACATATATGAGAATGTGTTCAGTCCAAGAGATAGCCAAATGTCTATTTTGGAGGAAAAATAGTTCAAATTGCATAAACCAAAGTAGTGAATAGTGTTTTACTTCTAAGAGGACAGGAGAAAACCTCATACCATTTTAGCTTTTGAACTTTTCCACTTGTACCTCTACCATGGGCAAAGAGAAACTTGGCCAAAGTGAACATGTTAGCTCAGAAGGCAATGAAATTTTGATTTGCCTTTCTAGCCATTAATTATTTACATGTTGTATATGAGTGAAGAGATATAATAAAGTCTTATTTTTTTAACATGAAAATAAATAATAAAAACATTGCAGCTTAAATAGGAAATCATATAATGGCATATAATTATATTTAATCTAGAACTGTGTGTTATTTAGTATAGATGTATTAAGTCCTATGTGGACATGCTCAGTTCAGTTAGTTTCTAGGAAAAAAAAAAAAAAGAGCCAGTATCAGGTTCCCCCCCCTCCACCCCCCAACAAAGGGCCTTCAGGACAAATTCTTCCCTTTCTAAGAAAATATTTCAACTGACTTTCTGACCTGTTTTTCATATAATTATGTCTCCCTTTAAGACATTCCCAGCATTCAATTATTATAACAAAAGAAAGTTTCCATAAAGGCTACAATCACACAAATTTGGGGCTAAAAAGGACAATTAAAAAAAAAAAAAGTATATGTTAGGAATTTATACCTTGAAAACAGGATGAATACACAAGCATACTGAGGTTCCAATCAAGTGTGGAAAATTTCTGACTGCAAAATTATAAACAGGAGGCCTGTGGAGGTTATTTCAGTGGAGGCTTCCTAACTACAGGGACACGATCCAAAGGCTGAAACGATTTTAGTGACCCGTGTCATTTAGATGGAGAAAGAGACTGAACAGTTGTAATCTGGCTCAAAGAAATACTCATTAACTAAATTAATAGTACTATTTAAAGGTCTTAACAAGTAAGACCTGAAAGAAAGCCAACTACATAAGGGTCTACCAGGGAATTAGGTGCCCTCCCCTCCCCCACCTTGGATGCGAAGAAAGGTCTTTGACCTACCGTCCTGTGCTGAATTAATGACTGCTGTGAGGCTGTAAGGCCCGTCTCCTTTGTTGTTGAAGGCCTTCACTTTTACTTGAAACGCGGTGGAAGGGCGCATGGTCTCATCTTTATGGACATAGCGCCCTGTATTTGGATTAGTAACTGTAACTTTCTTCCATTCTTCCCCATCAAAAGGCTTAAATGCCACTACATAACCAAAATTGTTGCCATAGTGGTATTCTCTTGACAAAGGCTAAAAAAGAAATTACAATATCGAATAGGTTTAAGCTGTACAGTTAAGAGGAAGAAACTGTTGCAGATAATAATGATAGGCATGGAAGTGTGCTCTTTGTAAAAATAGGCATCCCCACACTATTTCTTAAGTTAGTGCTAGCTGAAAATCTCAAGGCAAAAATATGTTTCCAACATGTGATAATACTAATTAACCAAGTAGCCTACTTGTACTTTCCAAACCCCAGGGAGGCTCCCAACTCTCTGCCTTTTCACTTTCAGTTCTTCCTGCCTAGGATGTCATATGTTTTCATCCTTCACTTTCTTCAGGTAAAAAGTCTTCTCCTTAATTGTATTTTCTTTGACTTCAGAATCTGCCATTTCAAGACTCTTTTATGAACATTTCATATCCCACCTCCTGGCTTTATTTTTTCTCCTTAACAGTACCGTGATCTAACACTATATATCTTAATTATTTATTTACTTTATTGTCTAGTCACTTTCAACTACAGAATATAGGTTTCTGAGGGCAGAGATTTTTGTCAGTTTTGTTCACCTCTTTATTTGTATCACCTAGAACAGGGCCTTAAATAATATGTATGTATGTATTTATTTTGCATTCTTTTTTTTATTTGAGAAGTTGTGGGCTTACAGAAAAACCATGAATAAAATACAGGATTCCCAAAAACCACAACACATTGCATTAGTGTGGTACACTAGTTACAATTGATAATAGCACATTTTTATAATTGTACCATTAACTTTAGTCCATGGTTTACCTTAGGGTTCATTGTTTGTGTTATTCAAATAATATTGATTCAATTTAGTAAATGAATTTCTCTAGAATTGAAAAGAAATTTATATATGACTCTAGAATTTCTAATCGAAAAATAGAAACAGGTCAGAGGAAAAAGAAAGACAGAAGGAGAAAGGAAGGGACTATGGGTAAAACTGTACTCATTTGGAAAAGGTTGGCTCTGGGCCCTTGTCTGAATCCATAACAAAGTAATTTCTCTGTTTTGCATCATTTTCTCAGAGTTTCTTATACACATCAGTTGAACAATAAAGAAACCTATATTGGCCCTGACAATCCTTTATTTATAAATACTGATTTAAAGGTAGTTATAGTGAGCACTTGTCATTTAGTATTTTTAAGCCATTAAGAAAAATGTGCAAATTGTATACTTATTTTTCCACCACAAATTCAAAGCTAAGGTGTTTTGAGTCGAAAACCTTGAACTAAAAACAGTTGCCTGAATATACTTAGGTTAAACAGGAAGACATATAAAAAGTTCAAAGAATAGAAGTTGTACCTGGCTGTATATTATGGATATCTTGAAACGGGTACACAATGTGTTTTTAAATTATTAGATAGTTCAGTCTAACGGTTTTACAGCTGTTTAAACATTTTCCTTATTGATTATTCTTTACTTAGTTTTTACAATTTGGACTGTGTCAGTATCACCTATGGAGCTTTAAAAAATGATTCTCGGGCTCTATCCCCAAAGAATTGATTTCGAATTTTCAGAGTAGGATTTCCAATTATGCATCTTTTGACAAGCATCCCATCTTACCCTGAAGCAGATACCAATAAAGTTTTTGAAAAACAAGCCATATGGAAAAGAGTAAAATGTTCTAATTTTTCTATTCGCAATTTTGTCTGTTATATTGACACTAAAAGTTACAAATAAACAATGTGAAATTCAGAGAAACATAATTTTTTGTCAAATCTTGGTTAAAATATGATTTAATGCTAATTTTAAAATATGATTATACAATGCAGAGTCAAGTCAAGATTTGCTAAATATTCTCTTATTATATACATGAATTTGACTCATGCAAAGAATAAACCTTCCATTTTGTCGGCAGTCCCTCAAAATCTTTGGAGCCTACATTGTGTTCTTTGACTATCTGCAGTGAATAAACGCTAAAAATGTTTAAAGAATAAATGGATCTATATAAAACACCTGGATAAATGCCAGATGTCTAATTCAGAGAAGTTTGTGCTACCACAACCTTCCCCAACCCCTCCCAATGTCTCTGTCTCTCCCGTTTCAAAAAGTCAGCTAAATGTATTATTTTCTAGACTTTATAGTCCTTCACACAGAACTTTCCTTCAGGTCATGAAAATTTAATGAAACATTTTGGATACCTCAATAAAAGTTCCATGGGTGACTTCTAAACCTGACCTATCATGAAGGCGTATATTCTCAGAAGAAGTGATCAAAATATGTCTTCAGTGAGGAAGCAGGCTCCAGTTTTAAAATGAGTTTTAATTAAAAGTTTGTAAATTGAAACTTTGGAATTTAGAATGTCCAGAAAAAAATGTTACAAATTATAGTTGTGCTATCAGGCCACAAGGAGATAAAAATATCTCTGGAATCAGATAAGTGGATGTTTAATCGTCTAGGTCAACATGTCTCTTAGCATCTAAGATCCATTTTTGCATAGGAACTGTACACTAAGCCACAATAAGCCAGATAAAAACTGACATGCATTTAAGACAAAAAAACAAAACAAAACACAAACACACACACACACACACAAAAAAAAATTTAGTAATTTATTCTTCCTGTGCATTGGACATTCTCTTTTGTTTCAATTTATTTCAGAAAACAAAATGTGTTTGAGAATAGGTACAAAGAAAAGTATAAGTATAACGCAGCCTCTAATATACGCAACTGATGAATACTTACTGCCCATGTTATGGTCAGTTCTCTGTTGCTTCCACCCCCACCTCCTACATCTGAAGGAGCCACATTAGGTGCTGAAACAAACAAACAAAACAATAACAACAATACAAACCATATAATTTTTTTCTGACATTAGAGTTCTTATTAAATACGGAAATCATGAGTTTTTCTTTCACTAGGAAAGACAGGCTGCACACTGGGTCACACAATTATAATAACAATGGCTCACAATACCTGTAACAACCTGTTATACCGCCAAGACCAAAATTGATCTGCTGTCACAGGAAATATAGAAAATGTGCCAGTTTCCCTCAGCAAAAGCTAAGGAAGCATACCCACCCCCATCTTTTCTTTTCTGTGTCCTTTCGTTTAATATGATTTTGAGATATTAGAAATACTCTGTTGGAAGAATATTTTACATCTCTTAGTTTTGATACCTATGACCTTCTGACTACTTACTGCTGTGTTAGTTTTATGCTTCAATCTACAAATAAAGGTGAAGAAATAGACCATTTGCATTAACATTGGATAATGTTTCCCCAAATATCTGAAAATATTAGAAATCTAATATTGCCCCTTATACTCTTAATTCTAATCCCTAAATTTCTTTTGGAACCTTGCCCTAGCAGTGAATACAAGTCTCCCGCACCCTATCCTCTTATATCAATCTCCCTACTAGAGAGACTACTCTCTTCAGTCTTTCCCATCCTTAAAAATCTTCCTGTAGCAGTGCTTTCCTCTTAATCTCCAAGCCATCATACCCTTTCCTGTCTCTTAACTGCACAGAAGAACTGCTATATGACTAGTTTTTGTACTTCAACCCCATAATCTCTTTTTAACACCTCATAATCTGTTTTCCACCCTCTTCATATTACTGAAATCACTCTCTCAAAAATCACAAAATTGCTTCTACCTGCCAAGTAAAATAACCTCTTTTTTGACTCACTCCATTCTTTGTCCTTGAAACTTCTTAAGGGTAGGTGCTGTACCTTATTGGATTTGTATCCTTATCACCTAACTGGGGTTGTAAATATTACTAAAGTATAGCTTGTCCCTGCATGTGAGGCACTTGCAGACCAGTTAGGCAGATGAAATCTGTGTTTCTAAAGAGAACATAAATTTTCCCCTATAGATGCTTTGGCTTAGTTGGAAATATCATTCCTAAATCTGTTTACATTTCAAAGAAGTGTTCAAGGTCAATTCTTCCTTGGGTCCCCATATCCCTTCCCAACTAGAAATAGCTATACCTTTCTCAGAATGCTTACAGCATGGGGTCCATCTACTGAATTACTGAATTGCAGATCCTAACAAATGATTGTGATTCAAAGATACATCCCTCATTCCTCAAAACTCTTCTGATCATTGTCATGTAAATTCCTTGGTGTAGTGTGTACTTTAATTTTAATTGCACAGAAATAAACAAAAAAATATATACCTTTTTTAATGTCTATAAAACTATGTGATGATTTCCTTTCCTAAGGAAGAAGTTAATATGAAATTTGAGGGATTTTATTTTACTATTCAGCTGTCACCATATGAATGTTAGAAAATGAAATTGAGTTAACAGTGGTGTTAAAAGATAATTTCCTTGAAACACTAGATAAAATACATTTGAAGCCTAGGATATTAAAATAACTCCTGGAAACTTTTTTAGCCCCATAATTCATATTCTTAAGTTAAAACTCTACATGCTGTGGATGGAAAAAATAAGGATTTTATCTTATAAATCAATTAATAAATCAAATTTTGTGTGCTTAACTCTAAGGATAAATATAGTGGTCACAAGCAAATGATTTCAAAAATAACTCTAAAATAATTTATTATACTGTAATTTTTTGACTCAAAAATTGCCTCTATCAGTGCAAGTATTATTTGCCAAAACATTTCACACTAATGCTTATTGTAAAAATTAACCTTTTTATTTGGAACACAGCTAAAAATGAAGTATGCTTCTGTCAGTTTGAAGATTTTTTTCCATTTTATAATGATTACAACAAACACTTTTTAACAAGCTTTGAATAAGTAATTCAAGACGATTTGCTCTTCAAAGATTATCTATCAAACTACGATGCTACAAACAAGACATACACAAAAGCTGAGAAATAAAAGTAACTGTATTCTTCAATAGAGTGTTTTTCTATTTTAACATAATTGGCTCCAATCCCCCCACTTTGCTTTGAATGTGCAATTGTAGCCTTAGCAGTTAAGGAAATTTTTTCACAGGTAGAATTGACACAGAAACTACATATATAACACGAAGCTGAGACTGGGACAGCGTGGTGGTTTGCATTCAGCTCAGTGGAAACAGGACTTGGCCAAACAGTGGCTCCTTTAAGGGAAATAAATCACCCTAAGAACAAGGAAGCTTATTTAACTTTTTAGGCTCCAGGGCATTTAACAAAGAACAAACTAGACATTCTTTAAAGATAAATCATTACAAAGAATTTAAACTAATATTTAGGAAAGATACTGAATTGTTGAATTAATCATAAATAAACAATATTTAAAATTTTACTGTGAAAAGTTAAAAATAGTGAGGTTTTTAAAGTTTTCCTTTTGCCATAATTTCAGTCTAATAATGATTCCCTTATGTGTATAAAAATGCTTTTGTATTTGAGTCATAGATCTAAAAAAAAATAGAAAATAGAAAATCAAGCCAATGTTATGACTATTCTTTTCTAAGAAAAGAAACTAATGCTGTCAATTTTCCTTTTACATTCAAATGCACAAATAATTTGCATAGAAGTACCTCTTTGGGCTTTGATGTTTTATTTAACAATGCACAGACTGACTTGTGACAAAACCTAAATTATAAAAATCATGAAGTACATCAAGATATGCTTTTGATTTAAAATGACTACTTTTAGTTCTTGTTAATTATCACTTTAACTTGAATAGCCAATTTTTAGGCAAAAACTTACCCATGAATGATATTTCTGACTTTAATTTGCATCAAAAGTTCACTGTGACTTCAAACAAAACTTTTAGTAAGAGATTCAAAATGGTTACATAAGTAATGCTTTACAATCTACAGAACAAACATTAACAATCTTTTGTTTTCTCTCCTTAAATACACATTTTTAAACCCCTAAATACATATTTCTGAAGAATTGTTAATAAAATCAAAGGAACTCTATAATATTTGGATATTTAAATGGGAGTGGTTCTTTGCAACTCTTGTGATCTGCTGCTCTGATGGTAGAGCAGATTCCTAAAGCTGCTAATGCATCTACCATGCTAAACAGATATGCCCATAGTATGCAAAAAAAGATATAAGGTCCAAGATAGTTCGCAACAATAGTAATGCCTTAGGGTCCCATCAGGCAGAAATTTCAGGTCTATTTATTACACTAGGTTCTGCTCTCTAACAGGAAATTCAAATGGATGGAAAAGAGTAAGTTTGTGAATTGCTCAATGTAATGATAACTTAAAAATAAGTCATCTAGGGAAAATATCTTTGGATGTTTAGAAAAGAATGTCACAAAATAAAAAAGCCATAATGCATAGAAAACCTATGCTAAAGAATTCAACACAATTATGGATTTAATTTTTTTAATTAAGCAGAATAATTAATACTTCCTAATTTACCTATCACAGTTAACAAAACACAAAGTATCTAATGCATATGTTAACCTTGTATTCAAACAAGACAAAGTGTATTTGGTCATGGATATTACTAAATCATAAGATGCAAATCTTGCTGTTGCTTTGATCACTTCTCTTTTCATCATCCTTTTGTTAACTTCCAATTGCCAGAAACATCATCTTATTCTCCTTTTTCCTCTCTTTTTCTTCTAAAATAAGTTTTGAGCACTATCTATGGCCAAGGTGTTGTGCTAATCACTAAAGATACAAATGCAAATAAAATCTGATCTCAGTCCTCAAGATGCTCCCTTTGTAGTGTAAAAATTAAATGTGTGAAAACTAGATTTAATTCAATGTGGAAAATATCTTTACTTTGCAAGTTTGCTGAATGAATGCATTCATAAATGAAGAATCTCAGATTGATAACAAATTCATCTAGAACTTAAAAATTATTTTTGTATACCTCACCTAAATTAGATACTCAGATCAGCACTTCGAAATGTAATGTAGAAGAGTGTTACACCCATTGTACAGAAAAGGCAAATGAGTTCCAAATGAGAACCAAAGAAGTTAGTTAAAATGTCCAGTTCACACTGTTCATATGTAAAGAAGCTGTAACTTTAACAACTTATGGCATAAAAAGTCATAATCTTCCATTCTTTCATAATATAAGAAATATTTATCTTGTTTTAACAAATGACCGCAACTAACTTTAGCCTAATCCCTTATCAGCTACAAAATGTCTCCTTAAATACACTTCTCTTTTATGAAACACACGAGGGGTAAAAAAAAAACCTAAATGAAAGAGCAGAAGAGTTTCATTAGACATGAAATGGAGTCTCTATAAATAATATAAACAGGTTGATTCTGTTTTTCCTCTTTTCCTTCTCAGACCTATTTGATCAGGCAAATAACCCCGCAAAGAGCTGTCAAAACAAATCTGCATGCACCCATTAAGGACATTGACTCACCAACTGCAGCTATGGGGATATGTCCTACAATGACATACTATCTCTAAGGAAGGTTTTGTTATCTCTTTCTAACAGTCAAAATTAAATGGGCTACAATGAATTACATACACATCTTCCAATTCTTCATTTGGGAACATCCACTCTATAATGCACTTGTCTGAATCCAAAGAATACACCCAAATGTGCACTGAGATCTTAACATTAAGTAATTGGGCAGATAAGGGCATGTGCTGCATTGGATAATGTCATGTCTTTCAATCAGCATAATGAGGCCCCAGAACCAACCTTTGTATCAAATGGGAACCAGCCTTTATCCCACATAACACATGCTGGGGTCTCTTAGAGAGTTGTTATAATGGTACATAACCAGACACACATCCCACATCTTGTAAGAAAGAAAAATGTAAGTGACTAATTTTATGCATATCCAATTTTTAAACAGCAGAGTGAGAGGGAAAAATAGTCAAAGAGAAGGTCTTTTAAATTTTAATATACATAATATATAAAATGATTCTATTAAGATTATTAAAAATTACATGGAATTATGATTCTATTATGCATATGAAAAACTGAAATAGATTGCCAAAACAAGGCGATCACTTGCAGAACATAAACTATTTTCATATCAGCATATTAAAATTTTAAATGAGCATTAATAGTATAGTAAATAAATTATATTGAGCAAATACCATGCAGCAGGCAGTGCTAACTGCTTTCTGTAGATGTTTTTTAATCATAAAAATAATCCATTAGGTAAATAATTCCCATTTAGAGATAAGAAAATTAAAGCTCAGAGATCTTAAGTAAACAGCCCCAAGTTAAAGAGCTATTAAATGCTGGCACCAGGATTTTACTGAAGAATCAGTGTCCTGCCCTCCTGAGAAGTGGTTTAGGAGCAAAGCCTTTAGAATTAGGAAGGCTCGGATGTGAATCCCAGTTCTGCCTCTCATTGGCTGGATGTTATCTTAACTTCATCTGTGAAATTAGGAATAATACCAATATCATAGCGCTGTGATCAAGTGAGGCAATGGAAGTACAGAGTTGAACACTGTCTGGCAACATATGGCAAGTGTGCAAATGATGGTCATCATAAAAGATAATTAATAAGAGATCCTAAAATATTTTCTGATGGCAGATTAACAAATGTGTTGACATTTTTACAGAATCGTTCAATACTATGACCATTCAAAACATCTACTACATAGTTTCAATTTATAAATAAAAGTTTTTCATAATCTAAGGGAATGGAACAGCTCATTATAGTATTATAAGGCCATATCCTTTACTGTGAATAAGACTGTCATCACTTCATAGGCTTGTTTTTTGTTGTTGTTTGCTTGCTTTTTTAATTTGTTTGGCTCTGAAAGTTTTAAAGGAAGTTATTTTCTAAAAGGGAATTTTTTTCTTGCCACCAGGGAGGGAATTAATTCCTTAAAAAAACACTAATCAAACAAACCGAATGTAAGAGGTGATGCCTAAAAGGAGGATAGCCAAAAGTTTTTAATGATAAGTAGCAACCTTGCCAAACATTTTAGGTTTGACATCTGTCTGAAACACTTTTTTTTCTAAGCATTTCCAAGGATGAGATATTTAAACTGAAAAGAATTCAGAGTTAAATGCAAACTACTGGTAGTGAGCACAATAAAAATGGTCCTACTCTTCTAAAATACGGTATTAGATATAAATTACATTCATAGATTCAGACACGAAAGAATCACATTGAATCTCTTTCTGTCTGAGACATTTTTTTTTCTTCTTAAAAACATATTTTATTTAATCACTTCTAACTTGGGATAAGAAAATATATATACCCATCTAAGTCCTTAAGGTAATTCTCTCCAGATGACCAGAGTACGTAACATAAAGCAACAATTTTGGGGGCTAAAGAATAAATATATTGTTTGTAACAGAATTCCTTAGCAGGAGAGTGGCGAGATCTATATCTATCCAAAGACCAAAAAAGACAAAGTATCCTTTCTCATGATGAACAATTTTTACTTCAAAAATTGGTGTTCAGTGCATTAGTCAAGAGATCATGGAAAATTAAACACAACAAGAAAGTCTAAATTTGAGATAGCTTTGTTATATTTTTTTAACTAAGTTTACTTTGACCAACTTAACCGCTTGATTTTTTTCAATTTTATTTTTAAAACCAGTATTTGTTAAATCAAATAAATACTGAACCTCTCAATGCAAAACTATGTGGTTAAAATCACCAATCAGAGCATGCTCCAGTTCTTTTTTTATTTTTGTTTTCAAGAAAGGGCAACTGTGTTCAGTCTATTACGCAGAAGTCTCTATTAAAAACATATGGGGCTCTAGGGAACAATAATAATAAAAAACAAACTTAAGGATCCTGAATATGTGGTGTCTGTGATTCTAAAGTTTAACTCATACTATCTCCATATTCTAATGTGATTTCTGGGAGGCAGAGAAAAAGGATTGATGGTGTTCATTTTGTAGGTGGATATGCTAAAACAAATGAAAGTTAATATTTAGGCCACATCTAGTTTTACAGTTAAGGATGAAATCTAAACTTTTATTAGAAATTGAAGAGAGGTTCAAATAAATGGAGATCTTTATAGAGTACTGCTTGATAAATTGCTTGATAAGAGAAAGCTAATGAATGAGAAGAGGGCACTCACAGACCTGCAATTGAATACTGAATCTTGCAAGTAGTTATGCTGACTTGGGTAAAACTATTTAGTGTCTCTGCGTCTATTCCCTATTAATGAGCATGGGGATAGCAATACCAGCATCAAAAGATTATTATGAGGATTAAATGAAGTGTGCTTATTTCTTCCTTTAGTACAGAATCACCATTTTTACTCTAATGAAATTATATGATAAATTACATGAAGCTTCAAGAGACAGTTTATAGATGGCAGTCACTGTAAATTACTTGCCTTTGAAAACTAAAGTTATTAGAAACCATAATTCTAGAAAGAAGTTAGGCCAAGGAATCAAGGTACGCAGAAATGTCAGTAAGTGATATTGAGAGATTACAGAAGAATTTTAATAACAGTATGTCATCCGTTTAAAAACTTTTCCCTCAAAAAAGCATTGAAATTTGGAAAGAAGTAGTCATAATAAACTAATACAGAGAGGCTACAAAAACTTTTTTTGATAGACAGGGAATGATAATAAAAAGAGGAGTCAACATTAGCATCCAAAAAATACTTTTGGCTAGTAAACGCAGAGGAAGAGGGAAAAAAGGGGAGGTCCTTATTGCACTAAAGGCTATGTAAATGGCGTTGGCATTTAGGATTAAAATTTGAATGTAAATTGGAAGAAAGGCCAAGATTGGGTTGGATAGAAGAGCATATTTAGAGTGACACTTCAAGAGAACACATCAAAGCTATTTCTTTGAGATGCTATGGCTCCTCAAGTGACATAAATCTGAGAAGTCCCCCTCTCGTCTCTCATCCTTCCCTCCCTGCCCAAAATCCCATCCACCTGCCCTCAGTTATAAATGAAATGATAACAATGTCATTTAAATGGTGTCTAGTGGAATATGCAGTGGTTTATATTCTTCTCTCTCTCTACATTAACTATGTAAAAATATTCTCAAATTTCCTATTTCTCTTTTTATTTTTCACTGCCTTGATACAGAATACATACACATGTATGAAATAAATAAATAAATTTATAAATAATTATTCATAAATAAATAAATCACTACTAAATACATTCAACTATATACATAAATTACACTGTATTTATAAATCATTTAAAATTTTTCACTGCCTTGATACTGGATACATACACATGTATGAAATAAATGAATAAATTTATAAATAAATTTATAAATAATTATTTATAAATAAATAAATCACTACTTCTTAATACATTCAACTATATACGTAAATTACACTGTATTTATAAATCATTTAAAATTTAAAAAGTTTCTTATACTTACCAGCACCATCTGTTTTAATTTTGTTTGATGGTATACTGGGCTCTCCTATACCCAAGGTATTAGTAGCTACCACACGAAATTCATATTCCATCCATGGGATTAAATCCACTGCTTTTGCTGCCTCCATATTCCCTTCAATAATTGGAGGATCTATATAAAATAAACATAAAAGCAGAGAGTAGTAGTTGGTCAATTTATCACTTTTATAATTCCTCATTTTTATTTTGTGATACTGGAGACAATGGCAGATATTATGCAAAGCTGATATTTAAAAAATAGGAGAGAGGACTGCAGGAAGATGGTGGAGTAGGGAGTTCCAGGACTCAGTCCTTTCACTACAACAACTATTAAACAGGCAGGAACTGCTTGAAACAACTATTTTGAAACTCTGGAGGCCAGAAGAACACTGTACAGCATCCAGGGAAGAGTGGGAGGAAGAGGCTGATAAATTATGGCAAAGAACTATAAATTGTTCTCTCTGCACAGGGGCTGACAGTGCCTACCCCCTCGCCCCCCACCCTCGAGGCAGGGTGCCATGGGGCCCAGTCCCTGGCTAGCTCACTGGTCACAGAAAAGGACACAAATATCTTTTTTCCCAAGACCAGAGGTGAACACAGTCAATCACTGTTCATGGCTTTTGATTAAAGACTTCAGATTGCTGGGGGCTCAGCTCTGAAGGCAACCATTATTTCAACCCATCCTGGACAAAGTCATTGGCAGCAATTGTTTAAACCAGCTCCAAAGGACATAGCAGAGGAGACTTAACAATGCTATGTTTACTCAGGACTATGGGGGAAATCTAATTGAAGGGTTGGATTTGCTGGGCAGGCCAAGAAAGCTCAGCTTTGGGGAGCCATGAAAGAAACTCCTGCTGCCTTTCCTGATCCCTGGCCAGGGCAATTTGAAGTTGGGTGCCCTCTGTGCATCCCTGGCCCTGTTTGGACTGGGAAAAACTGACTTGGGAGAGTCCTTGCTCCTCCCAGAATTTGCCCTCCAAGCAAAAGCAGCTTGAGACAATGAAAGAAGTATTAAGAAACCACAGGGGTGGACAATCTGGGGCAAAGGCTTACTGGATTCAAATGCCTGGGAGAGGGAGGTCTATCTCCTAGGAAACAGAGGGGACAACCAAACTCCTGTAAACAGGAGAACTCTAAAACACTAACAACAAAATCCCAGGACAAGACAGAGGTTTAGAAAGATAGGGAAAACCTTGCACAGACCTTCCTGACAGGGGCTGAAGCTCAAGAAAATCTCTGTCTTATCACCAGCTGGTTACAAAAGAAAGAAACAGACATCTTGGAATAAATCCCGAAGTTAACATTTTAAAATATTCAAATGTATCATGTGCAACAAAAGAATACAATACAAACAAAGAAACAGGAAATAATGACCCATCCAAAGGAAGAGGATAAAAATCCAGAAAACACCAATGAGAGTCACCAGAATTTGGACATACCGAACAAAGTCTTTTAAAAAATGATCTTAAAAATGCTCACGGAGATTTTGATGGTATACTGGGCTCTCCTATACCCAAGGTATAGGAGAAAGGATTAAGGGATATCAGGAAAACAATGTATGAGCAATATGAGAATTTTAGTAAAGAGACAGAAATTTTAAAAAGGAATCAAACAGAACTATTGGAGTTGAAGACCACAATAATTGAAATGAAAAATTCCCAGAAGAGTTTGAAATGTAGATTGGAGCAGGGAGAAGAAAGAAACTGTGAACTCAAAAATAAGACACGTGAAATGAGTCAGGCTGAGGAGCAGAAAGAAAAAAGAATTATAAAAAGCAAAAACAGCCTAAGCTATCTCTGGGACACCAGGATATCACTTTAAGCATTGTGGTAGTCCCAGAAGGTGAAGAAAGAGAGAAAGGGACAGAAAGAATATTCAAAGAAATAATGACAGAGAACTTCCCAACCTCCACAAAAGACACAAATATGAGCATCCAAAAAGCTCAGAGAACACCAAACGGGATAAACATGAAGAAAAACACACCCCAGTATATACTAATCACACTGTGTAATGCAAAGGACAAGAAAGAGTTCTAAAAGCAACAAGAGAAAACTGACATGTTATATACGAGGGAACCCAAATTAGATTGCATACTGATTTCCCATCAGAAACCTGGGAGGCAAGAAGGCAGTTGGTTGAAATTCATAAAGTGCTGAAGGAAAACAACTGCCAAACAAGAAATTTATATCCAGCAAGACTTTCTTTCAAAACAAAAGGTGAGGGAGATCATCACCACTAGATCTGCCCTACAAGAAATGCTAAAGTGAATTCTTCAGATGGAAAGGAAAGGACACTAGACAGTGGTTCAAAGTGGCATAAAGAAATAAAGACCTGCAGTAAAAGCAACCATTTTGGAAATTATTAATGCCAGTATTATTGCAGTTTGTTTGGCATGTAACTCCACGTCTTACTTCTTACAGATGCTAAAGTGTAAGTGCATAAAAAGTAATGATAAATCTATGGTTTTGGACATACAATGTACAAAGATGTAAGTGGTAACAAATACAAAAAAAAAAAAAAACACATGGGGGGTGCTGGGGAGAATAGGAGAAGTATATATGTTTGCTACTGAAATTAAGTTGTTATCAAATGAAATATGATTGATATATATTTAGGATGTTAAACTTTAACTTCATGTTAACCACAAAGAAAATAGATGAAAAATAAATCAGATAGAAAAGAGAAGGCACCCAATATGGTACAACACACACACAAAATAACAAATAAATATAAAAGTAGGCATTAATGAAAGAATTGAGGGACACAAAAGGTGTAAGACATACAAAGGCTAAATAGTAAAACAACAGAAGAAATTCCTGCATTATCAGTAGTGACCCTAAATGTAAATGGTTTAAGCTTTCCAGTCAAAAGGCAGAGACTGGCAGAATGGATAAAAAGCATCATCCAACTATATGCTGTCTGTAAGAAATTCACCTTAAATTTAAAAATACAAGTTGGTTGAAAGTGAAAGGATGGAAAAAATATACACCATGCAAGTAATAACCAAAAGAGAGTAGGGGTAGCTATGTTAGTGTCAGCTATACTAGTATACTGAGATACTAATATCAAGGACAAAGATAGTAATTATATACTGATAAAGGGGGAAATTCAACAAGAAGATGTAACAATGTAAATATGTATGCACCTTAACAGCAGCGCTCCAAAATCCATGAACAAATACTGACAGATTTGAAGGAAGAAACTGACAGTTCTACATTAATAGTAGAAGACTTGAATACACCACTCTCAACAATAGATAGAACATCTAGTGAGAAGATCAATGAGGAAATAAAAACCTGAATGATCTATAAACTAACTAGACCTAACAGACACATATGGAAAACTTCACCCAACAAAAACAGAATACACATTCTTCTTAAGTGCACATGGATCATTGTCCAGGATAAACCATATGTTAGGTCACAAAACAAGTCTCAGTAAGTTAAGAAATAATTGAAGTCATACAATGTATATTCTCTAACCACAATGGAATAAAGCTAGAAATCAATAACAGAGGGAGAAGTGGAAAATTCACAACTATGTGGAAATTAAACAACATACTCTGAACCAATGGCTTAAAGAGGATATTACAAGAGAAATTAGGAACTATCTTGTGGTGCATGAAAAAGAAAATACAACATACCAAAACTTACGGGATGCAGCAAAGGCAATGCTGAGAAGAAATTATAGCTCTAAATGCTCACATTAAAAAAGAAGACTTCAAATCACAGACTTAACCTCAAAACTGGAAAAACTAGAAAAAGAAGAGAAAACTAAATCCAAAGTGAGCAGAAGGAAGGAAATAATAAAGATTAGAGAGGAGATAAATGAAATTGACAACAAAACAATAAAGAAAATCAACAGAACCCAAAGTTGGTTCTCTGAAAAGATCAATAAAATTGATCTGATACAAAGAAAAAAGAGAGAGGATACAAAAAAATGAAAATCAGAAATGAAAAGGGGGACATTTACTAAGAACATCGCTGAAATAAAAAGGACTTAAAGAGGATATTATGTACATCTGTATGCCAATACATTAGATAACTTGGATGAACTGGACAAACTCTTAGAAACTACACAAACTACATACATCGACTCAAGAAGAAACAGAAGATCTCAACAAACCAATAACTAGTAAAGAGATTGAATCAGTAATCAAAAACCTCCCAACAAAGAAAAGCCCAGGGCCAGATAGCTTCACAGGGGAATTTTAACAAACATTGCAGGAGGACTTAAATAAAATTTTGTTGAAACTCTTCCAAGGAATTGAAAAGGAGGAAACATTCCCTGATTCATTCTACGAGGCCACCATCACCGACATATCAAAGTCAGGCAAAGATATCACAGGAAAAGAAAACTACAGACCAATACCTTTCATGAATATAGATGCAAAAATCCTCTACAAAATACTAGCCAACTGAATCCAACAGCATATTAAAAGAATTATATACCATGACTGAGTGGCATTTATCCATGGTATGCAAAGTTGGCTCAGCATAAGAAAATCAATTAGTGTAATACATCGCATTAACACAATACAGGAGTAAAACCACATGCTCCTCTCAATTGATGCAAAAAAGGAATTTAACAACATTAAGCACCTCCTCTTGATAGAACACTAGTAATAGAAGGAAACTTTCTCAACATGACAAAGGGCATATATGAAAATTCCACAGCTAACATCCTACTTAACAGTGAAAGACTGAAAGCTTTCCCTTTAAAGATCAGAAACAAGGGAAGGATGCCCTCAGTCATGACTGTTATTCAACATTGTGTTGGAAGTTCTTGCCAGAGCAATCAGGCAATAAAAAGAAATAAAGGCATCGAAATTTGAAAGGAAGAAGTAAAACTTGCCTTATTTGCAGATGACATGATGCTATGTACAGAAAATGCTGAAAAATCCAAAACAAAGCTCCTGGGGCTAATAAACGAATTCAACGAAGTGGCTGGGTACAAGATCAACACCTCAAATCATTAGTGTTTCTATACACAAGCAATGAACACTCAGAAGAAAAAAATCAAGAAAAAATTCTATTCAGAGTAGCAATTAAACAAATCAAATACCTAGGAATTAATTTAACCAGGGATGTAAAGGATGTGTACACAGAAAACTACAAAACATTTCTAAAAGAAATCAAAGAAGACTTAAATAGAAGGACAATGATGTTCATGGTTAGGAAGACTAAATATCGTTAAGACGTCAATTCTACCCAAAGGAATTTATATTTTCAATGCAACCTCAATTAAAATTCCAACAACTTTGTTTGCAGAAATGGAAAAAATTTATATGGAAGGGTAAGGGACCCTAAGTAGCTAAAGCCCTCTTGAAAAAGAAGAATAAAATTGGAGGAGTCACATTCCCCATATTAAAACTTATTACAGAGGAAGAGCTAAGACGGTGGCATAGAGAGGTGTGGAATTTAGTTAGTCCCCTGGAGCAACTAATAAACAACCAGGACAACTAGTAAATAATCTGGAAAAAGAACAAACGTGACTGTCCACACATCGTACACCAACCCGGATTGTGTGGAATGGCTGAAAATGCAGCATAAAATCTGTAAATAAAAATTGTGAACCCGTGCTGAGCGTCTCCTACCTCCACAGCAGGCTGAGCTGCAGGACCTCACTGTAGGAGAAAGCAGCATTTCCGGAGCAAGCGAATATAGCTCAGCCCAGGTCCAACTGGGGTTTTAGTTAAGAAATGTGGACTGCTGAATACGAGCTACAAACAGACAAACTTCTAACAAGCAACAAAGTACCCCAAGGTCACTCCCAGTGGAGAGGAGGTGGGGCTGACAGAAAAAATTAAATTAATTTAAATAAAAAAAGGAAAAATACAGAGGCTTTTAGAGACTGACCTTAGGGAGCCAGAAAACACCTATGCCCTGGGAAAGGGAGCCCAGAAGACCAGATGCTGTCTCTGACTGATGGGTAAAACTTGGGGGCCATGGACTGGCTCAGAAAAGGGGCTTTCTTTCTCTTCTTATCTCTCTCAACCTGAGTGTCTCAGTGGAGAGAGCCTCAGCCATTTTCAGTTCGCAGCACTCTGACCCAGACAGGGGTGGAGTTACCAGAGTCAGAGGGACAAAGAAGTAATTCAAATGCAGAGGATAATTCTCTCGGAGGCATATCTTCCATAGGAAGAAGGAGGTGGGGCCTAGCTCAAGGGACTGCCTTCCCCTCAGAACTCAGACCTCAGGACATGGGGGAAAACAGTCAAAACAGAAACAACCTAAGCTAAGAATAAAAGGGGCCTCCCTTCTTTACACCAGTTAGGAGTGACAGGCTGACAGGCGCCACCTGCTGGGGAAGTTAGGAAAAGCACAAGTGGCTAGAGGCCTTACAGGAAAGTCTGTCAACCTTCTAAGACACACCCTCAGGGAAACCTGACTGAATATAGCCCCACTCTGAGACCTGACCTCAGTCTGGTCTGGGAAAATCTGATTGGGGTAACCAAGGAAACCAGATAACTAGACAACAGAAAACTACAAATTACATTAGGAAAAATGAAGTTATAGACCAAAGGAACAAACTTACACCTCAATTAAGATACAGTTGAGATATTGTTTCACTCTAATGAAACAATCAATTAAAGATTTTCAAAGAAATATGCTAAATCAAATCAAAACCAAACCAGTGAGTTCAGGGAAGATATGGAAAAAGAGATGAAGGATATACAGAAAACACTGGGTGAACATAAGGTAGAAATCAAAAGTCTGAAAAAACTATTGTCAGAATCTATGGAAATGAAAGGCACAGCACAAGAGATGAAAAACACAATGGAGACATACAACAGCAGAATTCAAGAGGCAGAAGAAAACATTCAGGAACTGGAGAACAAGATACCTGGAATCCTATACACCAAACAACAGATAAAGAAAAGAATGGAAAAATATGAGCAACATCTCAGGGAATTAATGACAACATGAAGCACATGATTTCATGATTTTATAGAGGAAATAATCAATGAAAATTTCCCATCTCTTATGAAAGACATAGAATTACAGATCCAAGAAGTGCAGTGTACCCCAAACAGAATAGATATGAATAGACCTATGCCAAGATACTTAAAAATCAGATTATCAAATGTCAAAGACAAAGAGACAATTCTGAAAGCAGCAAGAGAAAAGTGATCCATCACATACAAAGGAAGCTTGATAGACTACATGCAGATTTCTCAGTAGAAACCATGGAGGCAAGAAGGAAGCGGGGTGATATATTTAACATACTGAAAGAGAAAAACCACCAATCAAGAATCCTATATCTGGCAAAACTTCCTTCAAATATGAGGGAAAGTTTAAAATATTCTCTGACAAACAATGAGAGAGTTTGTGAACAAGATACCTGCTCTACAGAAAATACTAATAGGAGCACTACAGATAGGAAAAGACAGGAGTTGAGTGGTTTTGAACATAAGTTTGGGTGATGATAGCACAGCAATGTAAGTACACTGAACAAAGATGACTGTGAGTATGGTTGAAAGAGGAAGGTTAGGTGCATGTGGGACACCATAAGGAAAGAGGAATGATTAAGACTGGGACTGTATAACTCAGTGAAACCTAGAGTGCTCAACAATTGTGATAAAATGTACAAATGTTTTTACATGAGGGAGAACAAATGAATGTCAACCTTGCAAAGTGTTAAAAATGGGGTGGTAGTAGGAAAAAAATTCAATCAATGCCAACTAGAGACTATATTAACAGAAACATTGTATTATTCTTCCTTTAATGTAACAAAGGCAATATATCAAAGCTAAATGCCTATAAGAGGGTGATATAAGGAAGGGGTATGGGACTCTTGGCATTGGTGATGTTGTCTGACTCTTTTATTGTACTTTAGTTTAATTCCATCTTTCCTTTTGTTGCTTTTTAGCTGTAATTTTTTTCTTTCTTTTTCTTTTTCTTTTGTTTCTGTACCTTCTTTGACTCTTCCTCCTTCTTTGTGGAAGAAATGGAGATGTCCTTAAATAGATAGGGGTGATGGTGTTGAATGCATAAATGTATGATTATACAGGGAACCATCTATTGTTTACTTAGGACATAATGTATGGTGGGTGAACAAACCATCTTAAACAAACAAACAAAAAAATGGGTTGATAAAGAAATGTTGAGGACACTATATTGAGTGAAATAAGTTAGACACAAAAGGACAAATATTGTATGGTTTCACTGATATGAACTAATTATAATATGTAAATTCATAGACAGGAAATATAAGTTACCAAGATATAGAAAGAGCCTAAAGAATGGGGAGCAGTTGCTTATTATGAACAGAATGTTTAACTAGGTTGAACTTAAGTGTTTGGAAATGGACAGAGGTGATAGTAGCATGTTATTGTGAGAAAACTAACAGTGCTGAATTGTGTGTGAATCTGGTGGAAAGGGGAAGGTTAGAATCACATATGTAACCAGAAGGAAAGTTGGAGGTTAAAAGACGGGAATGTATAAAACAGTGACTCTTGTGATGGACAATGTCTGTGATTAACTGTACAAATATGAGAAATCTCTTTCATGAACTAGAACAAATGTATGACACTATAACTAGAAGTTAATAATAGGGTATGTAAGGAAAAATATACCTATTGTAAACTCTATACTACAGTTAGTAATATTTTACCATTCTTTCATCAACAGTAGCAAATGTACTATACCAATACTATGAGTAAATAATGGAGGGGGGGGAGTGGTTAGGGGTATGGAAGTATTCAAGCTTTCTTTTTTGTTTTCATTTCTTTTCTGGAAAAATGGATGCACAGCTGTGTGATGGTACTGTGAGCAATTGATTGTGTATTTTGGATGATTGTATGGTGTGTGAACAATCTCAGTAAAATTGAATTAAAAAAAAAAAACTTATCACAAAGCCACAGTAATCAAAAGAGCATGGTACTCACACAAGGACAGATATATAGACCAGTGGAATTGAATTGAGAGCTCAAAAAGCAATTTATGGCAGACTATTTTTTTTTGACAAGGGAACAAAGACCATTCAATTGGGAAAGAATAGACTTTTCAACAAATGATGTTGGGAAAATTTGATCTCCATTTGTAAAATAGGAAGAAGGACCCCAACCTCACACCTTATACAAAAATCAACTCAAAATGGATCAAAGATATAAATATAAAAGCCAAAACTATTAAAGTCCTAGAAGAAAACATAGGGAGGCATTTTCAGGACCTTGTGTACAAAATGGTTTCTTAGACTTTACACCCAAAGCACAAGCAACAACAGGAAAAAATATATACAAATGGGATCTCACCAAAATTTAAAAACTTTTGGGCCTCAAAGGACATTATCATGAAAGTAAAACCACAACCTACACAATGGGAGAAAATATTTGGGAACCACATATCTGATATTATCCAGAAGATATAAAGAAATCCTTCAACTTAGCAAAAAAAGACAAACAACCCAAATTAAAAAAAAAAAGGGCAAAAGACTTGAACAGACATTTATCCAAAGAAAATATACAAGGCCAGAAAGCACATGAAAAGATGCTCAACATCATTAGTCATCAAGGAAATGCAAATCAAAACCACAATGAGATACCATTTCACACCCATTAGAATTAAAACATGGAACACTGCAAGTGTTGGAGAGGATGCGGAGAAACAGTAGCACTCATTCATTGCTGGTGGCAATGTATAATAGTGTAGCAGCTGTGGAAGAAAGTTTGGCAGTTCTTCAGAAAGCTTAATTATGGAACTACCATATGACCTGGCAATCCCTCTAGTAGGTATATATCTCAAAGAATTGAAAGCTAGAAATTCTAGCCAGAGCAATTTGGCAAGACAAAGAAATAAAAGGAACCAAATTGGAAAGGAAGAAGCAAAACTCATTATTTGCAGATGATATTATCTTATACTTGGAAAACCCTGAAAAATCAATGATACACCTACTTGACCTAATAAACAAATTCAGCAAAGTGGTGGAATATAAGATTAATGCACATAAGTCAGTAATGTTCCTATACAATAGAAATGACATAACTGAAGATACACTCAAGAAAAGATTCCATTCTCAATAGCAACTAAAAAAATTAAGTACTTAGGAATAAACTTAGCCAAGGATGTAGAAGACCTCTACACAGAAAATTACATAACTCTACTAAAAGAAATAAAAGGGGACCAAAAGAGATGGAGAGAGATTCTGTATTCATGGATAGGAAGGCTAAACGTCATTAAGATGACAATCCTACCCAAACTGATCTACAGATTCAGTGTAATTCCCAACAAAATTCCAACAATCTACTTTGCAGACTTGGAAAAGCTAGTCATCAAATTTAGTTGGAAGAGAAAGATGCCTTGAATTGCTAAAAATATTCTAAAAAAAGAAAAACAAAGTGGGAAGACTTACACTGCCTGACTTTGAAGCCTACTATAAAGCTACAGTAGTCAAAACAGCATAGTATTGGCACAAAGAGACATATTGATCAATGGAATTGAATTAAGAATTCAGAAATAGACCCCCAGATCTATGGCCAACTGATTTTTGATAAGGCCCCCAAATCCATTGAACTGGGACATAACAGCTTCTTCAACAAATGGGGCTGGGAGAACTGGATATCTATATCCAAAAAATGAAAGAAGACCCCTACCTCACACCCTATACAAAAATTAACTCAACATGGATCAGAGATCTCAATATAAGAAGATCTTCAAAGGAATTTGTCAAAAAGGTAAAGAGGCAGCCACTCAAAGGGAGAAAATATTTGGAAACCATGTATCTGATAAGAGTCTGATATCTTGTATATATAAAAAAATCTTACAACTCAATGACAATAGCACAAACAGCCCAATTATAAAATGGGCAAAAGATATGAAAAGGCATTTCTCTGAAGAGTAAATATAAATGGATAAAAAACACATGAAAAATGTTCATCTTCTCTAGCTATTAGGGAGATGCAAATCAAGTCCACAATGAGGTATCATCTTACACCAATAAGAATGGCTGCCATTAAATAAACAGGAAATTGCAAATGATGGAGAGGATGTGGAGAAATTGAAACTCTTATTCATTGCTGGTGGGATTTTATAACAGTTCAGCCACTCTGGAATACAGTTTGGTGGTTCCTCAGAAAACTAGATATCAATTTACCCTATGAGCCAGTGATTTCACTTCTCGGTATTTACCCAGAGGATCTGAAAGCAGTGACAAGAACAGATATTTGTATACTGATGTTCATAGCGACATTGTTCACAATTGCCAAGAGATGGAAACAACCTAGATGCCCTTCATCAGATGAGTGGATAAACAAACTGTGGTATATACACATGACGGAATACTATGCAGCAGTAAGAAGGAACAAGGTTATGAAACATGACAACATGGATGAATCTTGAAGACATAATGCTGAGTGAAATAAGCCAGATACAAAAGGAGAGATATTGTATGTTACCACTAATGTGAACGCTGTGAAAAATGTGAAATAAGTGTCTTCTATTGTAGAATATAGGGGGCCTAGAGATAGATAGCTAGGGAAGGGTGAACGATAAACTAATAAGAACAGAAAAGATATTAAGGGTGCTCTTGATATGAGAATGCTCAGATATGACTATGGTTCATTAATTTTCTTTTGGTATGGTAGAAGTATATTGAAAAGAATGAAGTTATTTCAGGATATTTGTTTTTCCCATCACTTTGCTTTCTTTTGTTTGGAAATATTTTCTTATTTGATAAACAAATTTTTAAAATAAAGAATTGAAAGCAAGGACTTGAACAGATATTTGCACACCAATGTCCACAGTGGCATTATTCACAATTGCCAAAAGACGGAAGAAATCCAAGTGGCTATCAACCGAAAAATTGATAAACAAAATGTGATATATACATGCAATGGAATATCATTCAGCTGTAAAAAGAAATTATGTCCTGATACATGTGACAACACGGATGAACCTTCTAGATACGAGGTTGAGGGAAATAAGTCAGACACAAAGGACAAATATTGTATGATCTCATTGATTTGAAATAATTAGAATAATCAAACTCATAGTGTCAGAATCTAGACTAAAGGTTCCTGGGGGACAGTGTGGGTACAGGGAATGGGAATTTGGCGCTTGATATGTACAGGGTTTCTACTTGGAATGATGTAACTCTGGGTGATGAATGGTGGTGATGGTGACACAGCGTTGTGAATGTGATTAATAGCACTGAAGTATATGTCTGAATGTGATTAGAAAAGGAAATGCTAGAATGTATTTATGGTAGCAGAATAAAAATGTAAAAAAAATACATGGAAGTACATTACACAAACAGTGAACACTAAGTTAAAACATGGACTATGGTTAATAGCAATTATAAAAATGTGCCATCATCAATTTTAACAAATGTTGCACAGTGATGCAGGATGATAACAATAGCCTACATTTTATGTATGTTTGTTATGGAAACCCACAACTTCACTAATGAAGAAAAAAAAGGCAAAAAGTTTTTAAACATACATCTACTTATCATCCAGAAATTCCACTCCTAGCTATTTACCCAAGAGAATCAAATGCATTTGGTTTGCAAAAATCTTTGTACAAAAATGATCATATCAACTATATTCACAATAATACCAAACTAGAAATAAGTCAAATATCTATTAATGGTGAATTCTATAAACAAAATGTGGTATATTTGTACAATGAACTATTACTCAGGAATAAAGAGGAGCAAAATACTGATATATGCTTCAACATGGATGAATCTCAAAAACATTATGCTAAGTGAAAGAAGCAGACACACAGAGTATATAATGCCTGATTCTATTTATTTTCAGTTCCAGACAGGCCAGTCTAATCTTTGGTGATAAAATCATAACATTGGTTAACCAATGATTGCTTCTGGGAAGCGTGGTGATGGAAGGTATTGACTGGAAGGAGCAAGAGGGAACTTTCTGTGGTAATGGAAATGTTCTGTATCTTGATATGTGTTTGCATTCATGAGAGTATGCATTTATCAAACTTGTCAAACTGTGTACCTAAGCTCTGTGCATTTCACTGTATACAAATTTTACCTATAGTAAAGACTAAAGTAAAAAATGGTCCCTTTATATATTCCAGTATCTTTTACTTGCAGTCTCATGCAGATGTTTTATTTAGAATTCTGTGCTAGAGAAATTTTTGCTTCCAGTATATGGACTCCTTTCTTTATTCTGAAGATGAGAGAGTTATGTAAATGACTATGTCTCCTTTTTCTCGCTGGGAGTCAGGAAGCACAGATTTAAAACTGAAACTCAATAATAGTAACTTCTATGATTTGGAATTATGATGCACATATTTGTTTTCTGCCTTTTATATTTTGTTTTGCTTTTCTTTAGAATTGATTTTTCAAAATTTAAGTATAGATATACTTGCTGTAGAAAATATGTTAAATATAGAAAACTATAAATAAATAAAATATATGTGCATTCCTATCACCCAGAAATGATTATTGGTTTCTTAACTTCTAAATTTTAATGAAGATACAAATTTCATTTTAAATACATATTTAAACATTATATAACTATATTAAGGTACAGGTAAAAAAAACACATGTCAGATCATAGTAGAAATGGGGTTATATCATACTTTTTTTTTTTACTGAAGATTATATCAAAGAACATTATTCTCAAGCTACCACATATTCTAAAATAGCAAAGATATTCAGCACCCTTTGCAAGAACATTCTGCCTCATCAAATTCAATTTAACCTTTGCCTAATTTTTGGACTTTATACTTCCAAAAATAATATAGCTACTGAAATTTCCCCTTTCATTATACTCCCCTTTCAAAATTATCAAAAGAAAAAGGTTCTTCTCTGGAAATTCTAATCCAAATTATTTTTTTAATCAAAAGAAACATCACTGAAAACTCCAAAATTCGTAAAATTATTATTTCATGGCATTTATATCAAAAGTCTTAATAAATCTTTTAAAGGAGCAAAGCTCTGAAAGAGATTGAGCCAAGATTTTCTGTAATAGAAAATGAAATATGCATAGTAGCAGTAGTGGGTGCTGGTTTTGTTCACTCCATATTTATTAAGCAGCCACCATTTGCCAGGTCTGTGTTAAGCACGTTGACAACATTTTTCAGTTAACTCTAACAATGGCCCTGTGAGGCAGGTATTATTTTCCCTATTTTACACATGGTTCAGGGATGCTAAGTCCATGCCCCAAGTGTACAAGTAGAAAATGATAGAGCCTGAATTAAATAAGGCTTCAAGTACATGGCTCTTCCCATTTTGCTACAAAAGCAGACATTATGATTCCTTTCATTGTGAAGCTAGTATGAATATATTGCTTTCTCTAAAGCCATTTGCCGCCCTAACTAAAAGTCTATCAACCCCTAACTAATATGAATTTGCATCAGCATTAGCATATAAAAAGGAATTAAGGCTTCGTTATTAGGCAGAAAAGATCTACATTTTGGGATACCATGTACCTCAAATTTAGTGCTTCAATTTTAAACGGTATCACCTAGAACTCCAGATTTTGTTTTTATGCACTGATTAATTACTTTAATAAAGGACAGGAAATATTTACATTTTGAAAGGCTGAAACTTTTCTTGTCATCTTGACTACAGAATTTTGATGTCTAACATGATTGAACTAAGATAATTGGAAAAACAGATATAGCCAATAAGCTACAGAGAATCTTAGTTTTTAAATATTGCACTCTCATCTTACTTGGCAAAAAGCCTCCAAAGCACTAACTGGCAATTGCCCATTGTTTTATAAAATTGATAGAGTAAATAGTATGACAATGTGTACAAAGATATTACAGGAACTCATTAAGAAAAATATTAATAAAATATAGGAGGCACGGAAGATTGTTTTCAAAACAGATGGCATCAATTTGATATTTTTATTAGACTATAGTTTTTTTACACAAATCTTAGCATTTCTGGAAGCCTTATTAGTTACCAATAGAGTATGAAAAATGTGGTGAGGAAACTTAAAATGGATGTTATTTCACTTTAATTTTTAAATTTAATATAATAGCTTAATCAACAACACAAGTAATGAATTCTGAATGCATGAGACATGAGGAACATGAGCAAATTTTGCAGTTTTGGGTATGGCTAATAAGGATTAATTTGCCTTAACACTCATATCTCTCTCCTTTGACTAGCTGTTAAAACAGTGATTGAGTATTGAAATAAAAACATTTTTGCATGTATTAACATCATTTATAAAATAAATAGTACACATAAAAAGTAATTGGTTCCTAAAATAAATCAGTTCCTTTCAAAAAAATCTATTTTATCACAAATACTCATACTTTGAATTTATAGTAAATCATGGTACAAGATAATATTTTTTAAGAGTTTGGTTGTTTGAGATTTACAAATGAAAATGTAATATGCAGTACAACTTATGTCCATTAAAAGACTTTTCTTTCAATTTGCTTTTACCAGGAATATTTGCTTTATTTTATTACCTTCAAACAGATCTACTTTCTCTTCATTCAGTTATTATTTCTTGCCCACTAACATCATCTTTTGTCTGGAAGACTGCAATGATTTCTCACTCGCCCTGGTCACCCCAGAAGCCAGTGTCATACTTTTAAAACAGAATCAGATCACATCAGACCTCAGCTCCAAACCCTGCAACAGCCTTTCTTTTAGAGGAAAGCCCGAGTCTAAATGTTTACGGGCCAAACACAATTCTCTACCCTCTCTGACCTCATCTCCACACTAGCCTGGCACCGTTCTTAGGTCAAATTCAGGCTCAGTCTCTTTTACAGTCTTGGCACTCGCTGCCTTGCTCCCTCACATCCTTCTAGTCTTTGCTGACATGCCAGCTTCCCAATGAGGCGTTCTCTGAGCACTCTATTTAAAACACAATTCCTACCCCATCCCTCTTCTATTTTTATCTTTAGCATTAATTACCAGGTGATTTACTATATACTTACTATATATTTTATTATTTGTTTATTGGCATGCTCTCCTATTTATTATAAGAGAAATAGATTGAGATATAAAAAAAATCTTTAAAAATCTGCTTTTGAAGAAATTCTAACCTGGTGAGATAATCCTTAGAAAGTAAAGCATCCAAAGTACCAGAAGACAGAAAAAAAGGTTTCAAGAAAGAAAGCATTTCAGAATAAATGCTGAAACTCTAAAAAATTCCAGGCTTCTGTTTTTGAGAAAAGAATTCATTTTGAAAATATGTACAGATTAATCAGACAAGTAAGACTCACCTGTCTTTGCATCTTTCCAGTCATCTGAAAGGATAGTCTTGGTCTGGATATTGTATTTAGATATAGGACTATGATTGTCTGAACCGCGGCTCCAAGTAAGTGCCACAGAAGTGGCTCTAATGTCTTCTATTCTGAGACCACCTGGAGGGCCTGGAGGGCCTGAAATGAAAATTTAAGTAATGGATCAAGGAATTTCCCAATTAGCAAATTAAGCACACCTTGGAATACAAAATATTCCCCTTGCAGTTAATCTAAGGAAGATTTACAAAATTTAATGTGTTGCCACATTCCCTTTAAATATAAACTATAAGAAGTGATAATATTACCAATCATTATGGTTTTCCCCGAATGTTTACATGATGCCTCTTTTTAAGGAAGGAGATAAATTTTAAAATGCCATTATTATCAGGGAACATATGAAAATCTTTGACCTATAAAATGCAATTGGCATCACTGTGGCCTAATACAAATTCTAGCATAGTGAGATTTCATGAATTCTTGCTGAATGCATGAATCAGAGACAGTCACAAATCAGTCCATATATGAGAAAAATTAGTCAAATGTTTCATTCTGCTTCCCCAAAATAGTACAAATAAATATTTTTTATAATTCTAAATGTCATGGGTAATTTATATTGATTGGTGTGCAAATTCCTGGGCATGATCTTACATTCATTTTGGGTAATAACTTCATATTTGTTACAGGCATAAGTAATATTAAAAGAAATGTTTCAACTTATATGAAATGTAGAAAATAATTGCCAACTCAAAGGTATTCCATAAATGCTCTGAAAGCATCAAATTACACATGAAAGACTGTTAGGAATTATTACTGAATTATTACTGAAGAATTACTGAAGAAACTACCACAATGTTAAAATAGGTTTTCACAGATGCTTAACAAATAATACCAATACTATTAATTCATCCACTAAACTGATATCATTGTGCTGGGCAGGAGAGATGAAAAAATAAATGAGACACAACTTTTGAGCTTTAAATAGCTCTTTGTCCCAAAGAGGATCATATGAACCAGGAAACAAATATATACAACAGAAAGTAGTAAATGCCATGATGATGGTATACAAGATATTTTACTTTTCATTATAATTTCTTAAGTCTGTTTTTAAAAATGAATTTAAAAAGTCCTTTAAGTGGTAAAGTGACATCTGTGGCTTACAATACTAACGAAGTTTCTCAGTTAAAAGACAGCTCCCAGGACAGACATTTTAGAAAATGCCATCACTAGTTTTCTTTGAAACCAGAAAGGAATCCATCCTCATATTGAAGTATGCATATTGAATATAATAATTAATTTAAAAAATCAGTAAATTGGCATCTAATCCTTGCCAATTTCCTTACAGTTGGTACCAAGGAGGAAAAGGTGTGTATCGATCAAAACAAATATATCACCACTAACAGTAAAAATAACACAAGACATACCCTGTTGATGGTGTAAATTTTATTCTTTGGAACTATAACATTAATATAATAAAGGTAAATGAACTTTTATAAATTTATTATCTATAAGATTAAGTTATACTTCCTGATGTTAACTTCACAGTAAGAACAATATACCTAAAATAAATGAAAGTAGACACGTACAATGATGACAATACATTCCATATTCAGAACGAACACATTACATTTCTCATGTCTAAAAACCACATTGAAATATATTCACATTCTTGATCAAAACTGAGAAATTCATTACTTAATATATATCATCATCCCAAGTCAATTACTGAGTGGAATATTTCAGTGTATTAAAATTAAAAATTTGAGGTGTAAACAAAATAAATAATTTAAAGAAAGAAAGAGAAATTGCTATAATGCCTGAATTCAGAAACTTTTTCTGAGAATAAGGGTACGGATTTCTGAAAATGGTAAAGGGAATTTATTGATGAAATTGCTTTACATTAGTTTGTAACAGAGTGCAAATCATTTCTCTGATGCTTTCCCTGAAGTTCTTGGAGTGTCAAATGAATAATATTTCACAAAGTTCAGATTAGAGCCACATATTACTAGTGTATTTGTTGGGACACTGTACACATAGTAATTGAACTCAGTCATACATTCACTGAAGAGCAATATGTTAAGCAAAGTACTGTACTTACATCTGTCCCTTTCTGTTCACTGATACATGTCTGGCCTATAGTGGACTCTTAATAAATAGTTGGTGGATTTAGAAATGAAATTATCACAATTGATCTTCACAAAGTTCTATGAACATAATAGTCATCCACAATTCAATCTCTTTTTTCCCAGCTTGCCTTGAAATACTATATAATCAAAAGGAGGTAAAATTCAGAGACCAAATGGAAAGGGGTTGGCTGATGTCCCCAAAATCCTGGTGTGGCACCGTTACTTGGCAATGGTTCAACTGATGTGAAGAAAATTTTTTCCATCCAGTAATTGACTACAAACATTTCCCACACAACACTTGAGAGAAAAGCATACTATTAAAAAACATGGGCACTCCCACTTCTTGGTATATACCCCCCAAAATTGAAAGCAAGGACTTGAACATACATTTGTAGATCAATGTTTATAGCAGCACTATTCACAGCAGCCAAAAAGTGGAAGCAACCCAAGTGTTCATCAACAGATGAATGGATATAAACAAAAAGTGGTATACACACACAACGGAATACTATTCATCAGTAAAAAAGGAATGAAGTTCTGATACATGCTACAACATGAATGAATCTTGACGATATCATGTTGAGTGAAATAAGGTATATGCAAAAAGACAAATATGATCTCAAAAATATGAAATCACTAGAATAATCAAATTTCATAGCCAGTAGACTACAGGTACCAGAGGCCAGGGATTGGGGGTAAGGTTGGAGAAAGTTAATACTCAGTGGGCACTGAGTTTCTTTTTGGGGTGATGAAGAAGGTGGGGTAATGGCAGCACAATATTGGAATGTAATTAATATTAATGAATTGCACACTTGAAAGTGGTAAAAATAGGAAATTTTGTATTTTTTATATATATTACTACAATAAAAAGTTAAAAAAGAAAGCATGGATAGAGTTAAAATAGGATTGGCTTTAATTTTGGGCTCTGGAGTGCTGTTATTTTTCCTTGGGCAAGTTTCTTAAATTTTCTAAGCTCTGGTTTCCTCATCTGTGAAACAGGAATAATAAAAATTGACCATGTAGGATTGTTGTGAGGATTGAAATACCATCTGTAAAGAATGTAGTAACTAGATCTGACTCATGGAAAACTCAGGAAACCTTAACTTTCATTAACATTACCATCCTTTTTCCTATAAGAGCTTTCTAGGAGATCTGAATTACATGGCAGTAGCAATTATTAGTACTTGTTAATAACTGGCGGAGATCCATTGATCAGTTTGTTCACTTACCACTCATTGTCACTTAAAAGAAAGTGGGGACCTCAGATAACGAAGGTGAGGAGAAGCTGGAAATGTGAGGGTACTTTAGTGTGTAGCAAGCAATTTGTATTTAGCAAAAATAAATGAGTGGTACCAAAGAGACAAACCCGGATAACCTGGCAGTTTAACGTAAGGCCAGCCTGGAGACGGGTTAGCTCCTCAGAAGGAAGGTTTTAATGACCCAGTAAGCAATGCAGGCTGATGTTACTGGCTCAGTTTATCAACTCAGAATGGACAGAAACGGGTTGTGGTTGAAAATAGAATAAAGCAGCTATTTGTTCCTCAGCACAAAGGAAGGCACTTCAGAACTGTCCACCCTACTGATACTTTTGTCAATGAAAAAAAAGTAATACATAATTCTGATGTTAAGAGGTTTTTTGTTGTTTGTTTTTTTTTTTTTGGCTCTCATCACTGTGCAATCAGTCTCAAGGAATCTTTAAGAAAGAGTTGAAAAGAAGGAAAATGTAAGCAAATTGACTGTTAGGTGCAGCTTACTTCATTAATACTCTATTGATTTCTCTTTCCATTTTTGTTAGGTGGTCCTCAGGCAGGTGGTTAATCATTCCAGCGAACACTATTTATGCTAAATTGTAATGAAATAGAGAAATTGGTCAAATGGAAGGGACTTTTGGAATTTGACCTGCATTTTAAATACCTAGAAACATTAGATGACAAATTATTTGTCTTCCACTTTTTTCATTTCTTTTTTCTTTTTTTTTTTTTTTTAATCATTAAAGACCTGAGGGTGGGGGGAAAGATTGTAATGTTTCTTTGACCAGCCTTGGCAAAGCATTTTCAACAATTCTTTCCTCTACTGTTAAATATGTAGGGTGTTGGGAAGGGAAGAAAATGAGGAGGAAAAAAGAAAAGATATGAAGCCTGGGATTAAAATTACTTAAAATATGCATTTTGTTCTTGCTTTTATGAATATGATTTTATCCTTACCCCTCTCCCGTTATCACATGCCCTGGAGTTTGTGAAATGTTTTCAGTAAGTTCAAATATTGTGTCCAGAAGACTATGTTGAAATTTTTGTTTCCTGATTCTTCCAAATACTGAAAGAATGTTAATAAGAGTGGACATGCTTTTGTTAGGCATTTATGGTTGCCTAAATCCCTCTTTCTTCAAATAAACAGTAAAAATTTCAGTGTTGATTCTGTGCATGTTTTTGCCTTTCTTTGGGCCACCTTTCTGTATGTCTTCAGGTAGATGCTTCCACTACTGTTCTTCCATTTCTATTTGCATTACCTTGTCTTTTACGGTTCTTCTCTCTCACTAATTTTATTCTTTCTCTTCCGTTTTAAAATTTGCTTTAAACTCATTTTTTTTTTCATCTCAAGGCCTGACTTCTAAAATATTTATATCGATGCTTTAAAAATTTAACTCTTTTAAAAATAAATTCTGAAAACTATGTATTACTGGATAAACTTTCCCTGGGGAAACCAGAAAGAAGAAAAGAAGATTAACAGGAAAAAAAAACTGAAGCTAAAGATGATGCAAACTGCATTAGATGGGGAGAATTTCTCTGCCATTAAAGGGGTTCAAATAGAAATTGGAATATTTCATAAGGATGTTAAGACTAAATTCAGTATTTTGATAGCAATTGAATTAGCAATCTCTAAAACATTTTTTAACTCTTTGACTCCATGTTTCATTGAATAGATTCTCAAAAGTCATCTAGTACAAATAGTAAAGTGTGGAAAGGAGAATAACCCATTGTAAAACTAATAATGAAATGTAAAATAAACACTTGATGAGACTGAAATAGATGAGATTGAAATAGACTAAGCGGAGATCGAAGGCAAAATGAATAGTAATACATTTTTAAAATAATCTAAATGGAGCTCCTTATTTGAGCTACCTATTGAATTATCCATTTACTTAAAATAGGAGCTGAATAAAGGAAAATATAATTGATTGTTTCACCAAATTTTGGTGTTAATATTCCTTGACTTGTGCCATTTTAGTTTTTAGTAACTATCTCTATAGGTGAGTCAAATTGATTAGGCTCAGTGTACAAGTTGTTTGATTCCTTTTCCACACCCTGAGCAAAACGGTAAAATTAAAATCAGTGGAGTTGGACTGTTTCCACAGATATGTTGGGTAAAGTATCAGGATACCAGGTCAGAGGGCAGATTTTCCAGGATAGAGTAAATTGAGGTATTCTCCTAATATGTAACATTCTCCTCATATGTAGTTACATGCACACACACACAGTTGATCAGAAATGCCTAATTACTCTATATGAAAATTGTCTATAAAATTATTGTTAACTTTATGATATATTTTGTTTCAATTCATATTAAAATGACTAATGATTATGCCACATTCTAGACAATACTGAGTTCCCTTTGGGACTTTGTTGAACTCAAAACCCAGTTGAGTAGTAGTAATACAGAATCCTGACTTTATGCATTATGTTAAGCACTACTGATAAGGGACACACAAAATATTCACAACTTTAACAAGGAAGCCCAGAAATTCTTATATAATGCTTAATTTTATGCTGTTCAAATCCAGGCTTCCAAATGGGAGAAATCCCAAGACCATGAATGAGAGAACGCTATACTCTAATGTATAATTTCAGATGTCAGAACTTGTGGTAAAAATGATTAGGGTTCAGAGAAAAAGAAAAAAATGATTTATTTTTTAGCATAGTGCTCTTTAGAAAGATGAAATGAGGACAAAAGCTGAAGAATGACTTTTTAAAGCATTTTAAAGACTTGTAGAGTTATTATACAAAATAATGACCAACTTTTTTCAGTCCAAACTAGGATCAGAAGAGATTTAAGTATACAACTCCATGTTTTATTCTTCAATTGTTTGTTCTGAGCTAACAGTATATTCATAGCTATACTGTTGGCTTCTTGAAATTAAGTTTCATGTGTGTGAGTGCATGTGCATGCACGCATGTGTGTGTTCCCCATAAGGAATTTTGTCTGGAGCTCAACGTACATAGCCAATACATTGATTGCTACATGTAAGACAAGATGGATTCACTATGCGGCTTATTATTAACCATCCTTCTCTGAGATTGCTGATTGAGAATTCTCCATTATATCTCACCTGTGGGAGATAATGGTCTATCAAGGTACCTGTTAGGGTTATGATTCAACATGGTAGGTTTTCAAAGTCTGTCTATAAATAATTACTGAAGCTTGTTTCTGTCACTTTTTCCCTAATGAAGGTCTATGGAAATGGCCACAATGGTCTCCCTTCACATGTGCTCAATGCAGAGTCATATTTGCCACATCTTGACTCTCTTTCCCTAACTTTCCCTGAGTTCTCAATGTTTTTACTATTAAATCATTGACTATAGGCCGAGAATGGAACCATTTCAATATATAATGTAGATCACATACATTTTAAGGCTCACTTAACATCCATATATACATTTTACAAAAGATGCTGAAGTCTAGAAGGGTATTGCCAAAATCACAAGGCTATTCAGTGGCAGAGTGTAGAATCACAATAAGAGACTAGATTTTCTAGCATAACACACCACAAATGAGGAAAAGTCTGTTTGCAAATTGCTAGTTTCAGATCATACAGTCCATACGTGCTTTTCTGTGAAAGATCTTCAAAGAACTACCTGAATGCTGAGAAGTTCTCATTGTGGTTCTGTTGGATATTTCTGTATTATTCAATCAAGTTATGAACTCATAAAAAAGTAAAACATATATGACATAAAATTATCAGTGAATCAAAACAAGGCAATTTATACTGTATATAATAATAATAATATCATCATTTAATGAGTACTTTATATCTCAGTCACTAGTAAATCTTTTATAATTCTCACCAATAATCCTATGTGGGGCTGTTATTATTATTCCAAGGTTACACATGAGGAAAACACAGACATAAGGAAATTAAATAGAATGGCAAAGATCATAAAGCTGGAAAACGGTAAAGCTAGAATTTGAACCTAAGCAATTTATCTTGAGCCCAATTCTTTAAGCTAAAAACATTCAGTTAAAAACTGCATTAACAAATTCAAGACTGGTATTAACTGCTTTCTTCTGGAGCTCTTTCTTGTTGAGTAGGATATTAATTACTTGGACCCAAATGTGTATCTTAGGAAAAATGACAAAAATGTTTACATTGATCATAGTTTTCCAAATCTTTGGTCTGTTAATTCAGATAAGTGGGGATAAATATACCACCCATTTATAAATTCATATTCAGTGTCTCCTCAGTCTTTTTTGACTACCAAAAAGGCATGGGGGTGGGGGGCGGTAAACAACGACACAGAAGTATGAACCATATATGTGAGTTCCACTCAGTTCTCATTCATATATAAAGTAATTGGAAGGAAAAAGTAATAGTAGTACAATTATTTATTAATTGTCACTTTTCCCTTTAGAAATGTAGCAACATTCAGTGAAAAAGAGCTTGGACATTTGAGGAAGGATAGCAGAAAAAAAAAGTATTTTCTAAATACTCACATATTACATATAGGCCAACTATATTTCCTCAATCAATAATTGTGATTCATTTTCTGGCAAGTTAATGGGATAGCATATTTTAAATTGGTATGCTTCAGAATTAAACACGCCATATAACCCAGGCATCTCGAGTCAGAACGGCTCTTTGGACAGTAGCCCTAATGTGTTCTCTCCCTCTTAAACACTGACTGACTTCCTAAGCAACTGTAGTTGGACCTAAACCAAAAAACTATTGGACCTTTTGGGATTCGCCTCCACATAGCTCATGCATTTAACATAACAATATAAAGCTTGAGATTTCGGAAATGGTAGAAGCAGGAAAGAAATCCTGGGGCCATTCTCTTTTCTGCTGGTAATTCCCCAGTAAGTAACTGAAGACAAAATAACACACTATATGAAAATACCCTGTGGTTCACTGTTTAGCTTTTTACCAAAATAGCAAACTTTAATGAAAAGTTTAAAGATCTCAGGGAAACAAAAAACTTTTCAGAACAAAATATCCTCCCCTTTCAAGTAAAATAACTTCAAAATAGACATTGCTGAAAGAGAAAGAACAGCAATTATCTTAGGGAAGGTAGCTTCTTCTATAAGTCTTTAAAGTGTCATTAATAAGACCAGCCTATTCTTGCTCTGAAAATTAGTTGAAACAATGACTCTATTATAATAGTACAAAAAAATGCAAGTCAATGTTGTGTGATCTTGGTGATGTTTAAGCTATACTGAGATGAAAACGAATATTAACTATCTCTACCATATAATAGGAGTATGGTATTTTTTTAAACTGTACACTTCCATTTTAATCCCCCATTTCTGCCCAAGTCCTTCTGATAAAAACCTCTAGCTTCCTACAAAAGATAAGATCCAAGCAAGCTGATGGTAGGAGTTATTAAAACTAAATGTGCATGCTGGCAATGGCCTGGTTATCATCACTTAAATCTGGCTACTGAGATGACAATTTCCTCCACGTGCTATTTTCACATCCCAATCCCAGGAATTGTTCCAAAAACCCTATAGAGCCACGAGCAATCTTTAGTTGTTTACTGCTGCTTTTCATCTTTTCATGCCAAAGAATATGTATGGCACTAGGACACAAAAGACTGCCGTGGTGATGTTCCTCTTAGCTTATGTTCTAATTAAGATGACTCATTAGTGAATTTGAAAACAGCAAAGTCCATTACCTGCTTGGTTAAATCACACAGCCCGTTCATTGGCAATACTCCTGTATTAAAATTCACCAGCTCTTCATATTTTTTTTTCAGATAACGAATTAATTTCTGAGATATTTACTTCAGAGAAAAACAGGACATGAATACACAGAACTTTCACTTGACCATAACAAAACACATTGGGTTAGTTCACTAGGCATTTTTCAGGTATTAGTGAAGTTGTATAATTATACTTTTAAATATCTTTCTGCTCAAAGTATGTTTAGAAGTTTCAAAGGGGAAAATCCTCTAAGAACTAGGTTGGGGAAAAAAAACTGCAAAAGCTACAGGAATGAGTTAATTAGTAAAATCTAGTATAGTATGTTAAAAAAAAAAAGCTTTCACACAAATGGTGAGTGTCAACGATCACCAGGTTGGAGGCAGGCTTGCACAGACGGGGAGAAAGGGATCCAGCCTGTTTTTCTCTCCATCTTTTCTGTTTTCACCTGCAAGAGGAAAGATCAAGGCTGAAGGGAGAGTGTGGATGCCCAGTTAGGGCAGGAAGCCATGTACTTGGGGGAGTTGCCATGTTTCTTGTTGTGTAAACTGAAATAATGAACAAAGAAAAACTATCTTCTCCTAGATACTGAAGTTGAAGTCCAAAAGAGAGAAGACCAAAGAGACAAGCTTTGGCCCCATCACACTTCTCTCGTAAACAGTGACTAACTTCTATAAACAAGAGTTGTATCTGGACCTTCCCTCCTCAAAACCAAAACAAAAACAAAACTCCTGGACCCTTTGTAATTGCATTCCACATAGTACAAGTCTACCGACTAAAACATATGCATGTGACTGGAAGACTTCTTACTGAGAAAAAAAAAATACTGAGGATGAATTTAAGCAATAAATCTAAAAAGTTGGTCAGGAGTTGGGGCTGGATGTCATGGGGGTATGTATCTTCAGTAAGGTTATTTTTTATGATTATATATACAGAAATAGTGAATAAAGGGAGAGGAGGTAAAGGAAAAAGTTTTTATAAAAAGTTGCCATAGGCAATGTGTGAACTGTCATTATTATTATTCCTTCATAAATACGGAATCTGAAGTTCTTTAGAGTGATTAGCTGATTAGCCTAGGACCACAGGATATTAAGTAAGTAAAGTGGATTTCTAACCCATGGTTGCCTAAAGCTAAACACCATACCTTTTCCCTCATATCATGTAGATATTTTTAACAATTGTATGCATATTTTAATAAGGTATTTTATTATAGAAAGCCATATAATTAACAGGATGACCATCCACTTCTTTCACCTATCCACAACTAAGGATAGTCTGGTTATTAGACTTATGCCACTTTAAGCCACTGCTGTCCCCTAGTGATAGTCATTTAGACAGGAGAAATAGTGTGTAGGAAAATTTGCCTTTTCTGACTGCCTGCTGCAGTAAATGATTAAAAAAAAAAAGTCACAAAATTCATTCTTCACATTAAGCATATGAGATTTCTAAGACCTTTCAATTAGAACTGAAATTGCTAATTTTAGATAGATTCGTTTGGTTTTTTTTTCCTTTTGAGTGAAGTTTTGGTGTTTTTTTGATTACCAGAGTTTGCTTATTCAAAATCTGAGACTTTAAGTTTGGAGAGAGGGGGCTGTTGGACAACCACCTAAAGGGCTTTCTTAAACTCCTTCCTCAGTGGAGTCCCATCTTCTGCTTGAGCAGAAAAATCATGTAGTGGTCCTCCAAGGTGTTTAAACTCTGAACATCACAATGTTCTAACACATTCCTATCAGTAACACTTCCTTGTTTCTGGAGAAACTCTCAGGAATGTGTGGAAGATGTCAAGTTCTGGTTTTTGAGAGCAACTAAGACTGTAGGGAGCTCAGAAGTATGTTCTTCAATGTGACAAACCTCGACTATCCAGCGGCACTCACAACAGGGGACTTGACACTCTGGTGTGTCACAAGTAATTTGCTACTCATAATACAGAAGTTTGTGCATCATTTTTTTCTGAATGTAGAGTGGATACATGGTTATCTCCACAGTATGCTCACTCTCATTCACCTGCATCTCAATGCACTTTTAAGGAAAGGGCTTGGCACTCCAGGAATGCCCTGGGAAACATAACACAGACTGCAGCCTACCATCTCAACCCTTCAGAGTCCACAGAGAGTGATCATTACCGATGGCCAATATTTGGCAATAAGAAATTAAAATAGCGTTTTACTTTTTATAAAAAAGTTTTGGATTTATGTCAGAATCTGCTTTCACTTGAAAGAGTCTATTGTGCAATTAAACATCATTATAGAAAAGTGCTGTGGCAGAGAATAGATTGAGAATGACTCCCCGGATTCTAATTTAATGAAATGTCTTATATCAAATTTGGATAACAGAGGGGGTATTCTTCTGTTACACAAGTAGAGGTCTATAGTTAACTTCAGGGAGGAAGTGGAGGAGGAAACAAAGAAACAGCTGGACTAGTAAGATGCCTAGGGCTATTCTGCAGAGACAGATGTAAAACCCTTTTAGTATTTCTTTATCTTTGAATATGTTTCCTTTAAACTCACTAGTGATGTTGAGAGTTAGAGGAGCTATGAGTTAGTAAACCAGAAGGGCTTCCCCTCCTTTAACTTCTTAACTTGGCCCTCGGTTTAGAGGGTAAAAGCCTTTTTTCTGAATTTCCTCTATTCTCTCCAGGCTTAGGTGCAAACAGTTTTGTGACCTAATCCAATTTCCAGGGGCTTGGGTGGTGAGGACAGCAGTGGCAGGGAGCTGGGGGTGATGGGAAGCCAGTCTGAAAAAGCCACCTGCCAGGAAAGAATTGCACATTCCTGAGACTTGAAATGACAGATCCCACAAAAATTGTACATAACAAAATTGTTTTGCTTAAAAGTGATGTTACATCATTAGATATTTTCTTGGTTATTTTTTTTAGTCACAAAGCTATCTGTCTTTTGGTTAATAAATGAATTGAAAAGATTTTATGATGTTCTAATTTCAAACAGCCTAAAATTGTACTCTATTTTCTACTATAACTTGGCATTATCAATACGTCAGAATTTGGGGGGAGGAAAATCTAATTAATCTGATAAAGTAAAACATGCACTGATAGCAATACAAAGGTACAATACCAAGAAAAATGATACAGTCTCATTTCTATGTTTGGGGACGTTAAACATCACTGAGAAGTTGGCAAAGTAAGTTGATATAATGAATATCAGGCTGGGTTCTGGCTTCATAATGTGATAGATGAAGAACATTTTACAAGTCACAATCTTTTTGCTTTTTAACTCTTCCTTGGTTTATAAAATGGGATTAACAGCTCTTGCCCTACCACCTTGCAGGATTTTTGTAAGTGATGTGGTAAAATGTAAAATCTAAAACATCTGATATTTAAACATTTTGATTGAACTATTTTTAACTTTATGACTTATAAGCTTTAGAAAAAACCCACAATTCAACATTCAAATGAACTAATTTTAGGCCACAGGGTATATTGTAAAATCAGGTTTTAAAGCCATTTGCCTTAATTTATTTGCTATCTGTTTTTGCTATTATATTTATAACTGCATGAAGTTGACTATTGAAAAATATATTTTAAATTATTATAGTTTCCTCTTTGTTATTAGGCCAGCCACTAATACACAGTGAGCAAAAATAAATTACAAACTCTGTATCAGTGACTTCCTACAGAATAAACGTCTCTTACAAAAAAAGAAAGAGGCCTGTCTTAACTTTTACTGCATTGATCATTTTATCTCATTGAATATATCTGTATTAATATTGTGTTATATTATAGCAAGGAGCTGGGTGTTCCATCTGATGTCAGACTGCCTGGATTCAACTCTTGCTCTTCTATATAGGAGCTGCATGATCTTGGGCCAACAGGCTCTCTGGGACTCAATTTCCTCATGTGTAATATGAAGGTAATAATAGTACCCACTTCTTAAGATGGGCCTTAAAATACAACAAATCATTAATAAATGCCATATATCCTTATATGATATATAACATACAAATGACATGCAAAATATATTTATTATAATATACTTTATATTATATTTTATTACATGTCATGTATTTTACATTAAATTATATAATTACATATATTTATGTTTTATTTTATATTCATAATATAAATCTTTTATAGCATAAGTATTGGAGTTGCAAAAATGTAACATTTTGCCAACATAAGTTAAAATTATTATTAAAATATTATTAAAATATTTAATATATTATTAAATATAATTGCCATTCATACTCCTAAAGACTTTTGGATATCACTGATGATTGGTACTGCTCTACTATTACTCTTGATTTGACATAATTGGCATAATTGTCAGCCTAATTTAACGTAATTGTCTGGTCAATATTCCTGCTTCCTCTCCCAGAATCAAAGTTTTTAAAGGGAGCCATGGATATAGACTACCTATGTAGCAAAGATGAAATTCCACAATTTGCCAAAAGGTGACCAGCTTGAAATATAAAACCAAAGAGAGCCAAGAACAATTAATGACAGACAAGTGAGAGGAAAACCTGCAAGGCAGTTTCTCTCACTGTACTCTAGTGAGACAAATTAAAAAGCAATCTGAATTCACATCAGTGCATGGCATATAGTGTCCTCTATCAGTTTCTAACCCTCTTACATTTATAAGCTTTACATTTGTGGATTTGTAAAATGAAGTGTTAAACTAGGTAATTTTCAAGGGTCAGCTTAAAGCTTAAAATAGTGACTCATTCTCATTCTGAGTCACTATATATACACTTTGTTGATACACTTGAAAATTTCCTTGAATTGTTCCTTCCACAGAGAAACACAACTTCAAATCATTGATGCACCTTAAATATTCCAGCAGTAATTGAGAAGCTATTATTTTTACTAGAATAAAAAAAAATAGAACTACTAAATTCTGAGTTTGAAACAATGAAGCTATTTTCTAAATCCTGTATTTATTATAACCAGATATGCATTTCGACTCAACATTTCAGCTTTAGCCTGTAACCGTCATGGAGAACCAGCCCTTAATAGCTTTCATTTGACTTGAATTTGTTGATCCTCAGCGGAAAGAGGAATACTTAATTTCTGGGCAGGCTTTGCTATTAATAGATGTGTTGCTCTAGTTAAATGCTGAGTGGGGTCAGGACGCATCAGAATGGCGCCCAGTTAGTCATTGTTCCAGCCAGTGTGGGCAGCAGGGCCATTTTCCTGTCTCCCGGTCTGCAAGGGCTGATGAGATGGAATCTTTAGCCCTGTTTCTGTGGCAAGACGTCTTTGGCCAAAGTAAGTGGAAAACTGAGGCAATTATCCAAGTATCTGAGGTAAATGTGTGTTTTTCTGTCCCAAATACTTGAAAAACTACCTCAACTATGCTCTTTCACTTGACTAGGAGGAACTGGGCATATCTTTCTGCCTATATATCTCTTCTTTCCGGCTCTCTTCAGTGTGTGTGTGTGTGTGCTTTCCTGCCTGTCTGACTCGGTATGTGTGTTATATGAAACCTTTCCTTCTAGTCTTCCTAATTTCATGGAGATAAAGTAGATTAATTTAAAAGCTCTTTGGAATTAATTTAGCATGTTATGCCTTAAATGATATTCTGAATGTAAATCCACAAAGGCTTATTTATTAACTTGGAATATATAAATTCTTGAATACATCAGGAAAATTTATGCTGATACATCAGAAATCTGAAAGCTGATTTAACATCAACTTCCACAAATTTTTAACGTGAATGCAGATTCTCTGTCCTTTTGTTTTCACAAATATCCAAGGTCCCTGAATTGGCATGCAAATAGAATCCTAAATAATCCACGAGTTAGTAATTTAACATTTTTCTAATGAATTTTTTTTGGCTTTATCTTTTTCCACAGTGTTTTTAAAATTAAATTATATTTTATTAGTATATGCAAGATAATAGGAAGGGAAAGGGAAACGAGCAGAAACTAAAATCAATAACTTTTGCTACTTGGTAGCCTCAATTCTAGAACAGACGTGATAATCTTTTTGACATAGAGTTTTAGAAATTAATTATACATTTCATTTATTCATTCTCTCTGGAAGAAGCCTAGTACAATGAGAAAACCGAACTGGGGTACTAAGATGGTTATTTTGTCACTAGTAATTGGGTAATAAAGGGTAAGTCACTTAATCTTGGTGTCCAAGTTTGTAAAGTGAAGGGATAGGAATAGTCTAGATAACCTCCAGGACTGATTCTTGGTCCAAAATTTTATATTCAAGTTTAAATATAATTGCAGAGATTACATATAGTTACTGTGAAGAAATGGGAAGGCAAAAGAGATAATTAACATAATTGGCCAATAAGATCAGAACACTTTTTTTGTGTTTGCCAATTAGATCAGAACACTTTTATTAGAAAGCTTATTAGAAAGTTTATTATACTAGAACACTCTCATTTGCCAATAAGATCAGAACACTTTCATCTTAGACAAAGAAAATGGTTATCTATTCCTTATTTCTTAAAGAAGAGTGCTAATTTATCATTTTTTTTTTTTCTTTGACTGAGCTTTTTATCATGTCATTCTGATGAGTACCAAGTATAATTTGTAAGTCAACCCTTTACAATTTGTAAGGCAACCCTTCCACCTGGAGCCCAGAACCAGTTGGCAGATCCCAGATAGGAGAGGAACTAGGTGTTCCTCCTTAGCTCCCCCCTAGCCCCCCACTGCCCCTTTAACATGAGGCTTCCCCACGATAACCTAACCCCAGATACTGCTGCCCCACTGTCTTTCCCGACAGAGAAGGCATGTTCTTGCTGCATGTTGGCCTCCAGGGGCCTGTAGGGGCCATAATTGTATGGTCCAAAAGTGCACTCATGAAAGAGAATTTAGATTTGGCAAGCTGCACATATGTTCCCACAAGTGCATGTCCATCGAGCATGCCCCAAGTAACCTTGCCCTGACACTGGTGTCATACCTGTTGCAGCTCGTCACACTTGCACAGAGCAGAGCCCACAGCCCTGCTGTCAGCCCTGGCCACACTGGTCCCCCTCTCTACCCTTGGGCCCTTGGTTTGGGTCCAGGCCACAATCTCCCACCAATGACTGTGGCCAAGATTTTCCCCCATGTGACAGTGGCACCAAGCTGGCCTGAGGAGGTGCTGGACATTAAAAATAATTTTGCTTGGACAGTGGAAAGAGGTATGGCTGGGTATGAAATCTGCCAATGTAGAACAGCCAGGAGTAACAAATACTCAAGAACATGTTCTGTAGAAAAGACCATTAGCTACCCATTATGATAATATTAAATACAGCAATATTATCCAGACAAAAAAGTATATTGACAGCTTCTACTGGGTTATTTATTTGGCTGAGTTACCTTAACTTATCCAACAGAGGGTTTAAAAGTGGCTTAGTCATCAACCAAAAAATAACTTCTTTAAGAAAAAATCTGGTAACTGTATCATTAAACCTCGCAAAAAAAACTTCAGTGGATAATATAAATAAAGATGGTATATAACATATCTATCTACATTCTGAAACTGTGTATCTTGGCCTTATAAATAAAGTGGAAAGCTGCATTCACACACACACACACACACACACACACACACACAGGATACTCATATCTAAATAGAAAACCAGACAAAACAACATGAATATGAATATAAGCTACTGGTGAACAATATAATCAACATAAAGTTGTTCTGAAGGAGATGATTGACATAGTTTCCGCTATCTGCTTCAATTTCAGTTCTTCGTTTTCCAAAAAAAATTCAAATTCCATGTACTTTGGTTAGTATTGAGAATTAGATCCAAAATAATTTCAGATAGTCTTTTTTTCTATTTTAAATCTCAGCCATGAGTTAAGAAATAGTGCTTAATATTAGTGTTTAAGACATAAAAGAAAAAGAAAAGACCTGAAAATTATAATCATGATTGCATTTTCTGTTTCAGCAATTTTAGTGGTGAATATATTTTCTTCAGTCAGGTATCAGAAAGGTCTTACAGCTGGTAACCTTGCTAAGGATATTTTTAATATAGCATAAATGCCAGGGAAAGTGGTGAAACCCTACAAGTCAAAACCTAATTTCTTGCTTTTGTGGCCTAATTTTATGGTCTGTTTTTGAATGTTGTCCAAAAGTGCACTCATGAAAGAGAATTCAGATTTGGCAAGCTGCGTATCAGTTCCCACAAGTGCTGCTGAAGGAATTCTGCAAAACCTCTCCCTGTAAATGACTCTCTTATAGCTGAAGAGTTTTAAGTCCTCCAGAAATAACTTTTGCTAAAGAACATTCATACAGGACTGTCCACAGGCATCACTTACTTGATGAAACAACCTGAAATATACTATTATGGGATCTGTGAAGTAAAGATTTCATTACAATGAAAAGCTTAAAAAGAGGACATTTGTATTAATCCTCTCAACATGGATTTTTAAATTAGAAGTCTAAATTATTTGAAGTATAATAACTGGTTCATTTTTGTTAAATTAAGAACATATTTAAACTATAGAGTCTCTAAAATATTAAGCAAATTTGTAGTGACTAACATTCTAAATCCCTTGGTTTAAAAGATTCAATTTGAAATTACCTCTAATATAATATTATTTTCAAATGATGTCAATACATGTTCTCTTGTTAGCATAAAAAAATATCTGTTTTACTAAAATCTTAAAACTATTTAAAATGTCACAATACTGAAGATGGCATTACAAGTCCTTATAAAATTATCTGCTGCAAATTATCTTGCAAAGTTTATTAGTATATTAGCGTTCTAGCTGGGAGATTTGTTTTTTTTTTCTTATTTTTTTCCTCTCTCTCTTTTTAATTACTGCTAATACATTGTCTAGTTGAGTGACTCTGAGATTAACTATGGGATTTTTGAAACTAACTCTGCCTTACTCTAAGTGGCTTACTGCTTAACTTCAACTGTGCTAAAACGATGGGGGTGAGGAAAATAATGGAGTTAATCCCTCTCTCTCCGCTTGGTCTGCCTTCCTTCATTCCCAAGCCACTGTGGCCTTTATGTAAAACCTCCCTTCAGTGGCTACTATCAAAACATTAATATCAGACTTTCAATTGTCTGCAATTGACTTCTATTTGGTTCATAAGGGACAAACTGGAGAAAGTCGGCCATTACTATCTTTTTAAAGCACATTCCTAAATTAATTTACTCCCAAATATATTTTATTATCAAAACTTAAGATGACTTTCAAACTGTCTTCCATGGATTTCCTAGAAAAAATTTCCAAATAAGGGACCACTCTATTACGTTAGAGTCTTGTTAAAAATCGAATTTTGTCAACCCTGGCCAGGTTTAAACATTTTGTCACCTTGAAATACTATTAATTTCATGCCCCTTGTGATGGCTTGAAGTTATGTACCCCTAGAAAAACATGTTATTAATCTGAAATCCATTCCTGTGTGTGTGAACCTATTGTAAACAGGACTTCTTGATGAGATTATCTCAGTTAAGGTGTGGCCCAAAAGAATAAGCATGGGTCTTAGTCCTATTACTGGAGGCCTTATAGAGAAAGCCACAGAGAGAGAGAAAGAGAGAGGCCACGGGAAGCAGCCGGAAGCTGGAATTCAATGGAACCTGGAATAGAAAGGAGAAGACACCACCATGGTGCATTGCCAAGTGACGGAAAAGCCAAGGCACCCCAAGGATCACTGGCAGCCAGTTCCAGAACACCATAGTTTCTAGGGAGAAAGCATCACGTTGCTGACACCTCGATTTTGGACTTCTAGTCTCAAAACTGAGCCAATAAATTCCTGCTGTTTAAGCCATCCCATTCTACAGTATTTGTTTAGCAGTTAGGAAAAGAAAACACCCTCCCATAATGACATTCCTTAAAAACGTGTTCAACATTTATTTAGAGGATAGGCTAAGAGAATTATGGGAGAAAAGAGCTTGGGGGAAGGCAGAACACACCCTGTCCTCTAGTGCCTTTAGTCATTAAGCTCTGGCCCCAAGCTGCCCCCTACTGAGTTATATCCAAGCCCCAAGATTAACTGGGCTCTGCTTCAGAAGGCAATTTAGTGGTCATCATTTGTCATTCAAACATTCCCTGTGAGTGTCTCATGTTCTATGCCTTCTAATCATGTTATACTATTCTGGAAATAAATTTCCCAAAGTACATATTTTCTTTATATTTTCAGTGTATTTTACATCCAGTGATATTTTTTAACCTTTTATTTTGAGATAGTTGTAAAATTGCATATGGTTGTAAGAAATACTACAGAAAGTAAAATATTAATGGTGGGAAAAACTGTGTGTATGGGTATATGGGAACTCTGTATTTTCCATATGATCTACAACTTCTGCAATAAGAAAAGACTGCTACTAGAAGAAAGGAGTATACAGAGAGATCTTGTGTATTCTTCACTCAGTTTCTCCCCCAATGGTAATACCTTGCATAACTAAAGATTGTTATATAACAATCAGGAGATTGACATTGAGACCATCTATAATCTTATTCAGATTTCACCAGTTTACATGCACTCATTTGTGTGTCTCTTTAGTTCTATGACGTTTCATCACAGGTGTAGAAATGGGTGATTACTGCCACAGTCAAGATTCATCATGAGGCTCGTCCAGACTATATTTTTCTTTTTTTTTTTTTGAAATAAATTCAAAGTTACATGAATAGTTGCAAAAACAATACTAGCCCCATACACGGAATTCCATCATACCCTGATCCCCCTCCCCCAGTAGCTCAATCCACCAACTTTAACATGCTGTCACATTGCTATTTCTTTCCCTCCCTCCCTCCCTCCCTATCTGTCATCCATCATCTATTGCTCTGCCAGACTATACTTTTATAGCCTCAGCCATGGCAACAGCTAGTCTGTTCCTCATCTCTGTAATCTCATCATCTCTAGAATGCTATATAAATGGAATCACATAAGAGACACTCTTTTGAGACTGGCTTTTTTCATTTAGCATAATTCCCTTGAGACCCTTTGAGTCACTGAGTATATCAACAATTTGTTTCTTTTTATTGCTGACTAGTATTCCACAGTATGGATATATCACAGTTTGTTCCCCTTCAGTTCTGTTTGGTTACTTTTGATAATTTCTATATCCCTATTGATATTGTCTTTGTGCTCATCTATTATTTTCCTTTAGTTCTTTGTCTGTGTTTTCCTTTAGCTCTGTGAGCATATTTAGGATGATTGGTATATTACAGGTGTGGTCCTCCTCATCAATTGTTTCTAATGCTTGACTCTTCTTTGCCTGGGCCATCACTTCCTGTTTCTTTGTGTGTTTCGTAATCTTATATTAAAACCTGGAAGTTTTGTTATTTTGGTATGTCATTGCTGGAATTTAGACTCTGAAGCATTTATCTCTTAAGCTTGTATCTAACTAATATTATGACAGAGCTTTCTTTGAATGCCAGGAGCTATCAACAACAAAAAAAGAAAGCACATTTGCCATTCTTTGAAGACTGACCTGTACAAGTGCTCTCCTTCAGTGCTCATCCATACAATGGGTTTAAAGAATAACTCCAGGCCAAAGCATAGGGCTTCCTGATGCTCTCTGTAAATGCATCTTTTCTTGGACATGCACGTGTGGCCCTAGGAATTCTTCCATTTACATGGATATGAATGTCCCTTCTTTTTTAGTAAACCATTACCTCATTGTCATGGGCACTGTAATGTATGTCCTACAGCCAGCAATCCCTTGCCCCAAGTAGTCTTAACTGCTCTCCCACAAGAGTTCTGTAAGAGAGCTCTGTGAGCTGCCTTCTTTCTACACACAGAGCAAGTTCTGGAACAAGTCCCTCAGGCCATCACCAGACAGACTGAGTCAGACATACATGCTTTTACAATGTGCACAAAAGTTACTCTGCTCTCTCCATAGCCTGGACCAGGGGTCTGCACGGGGAGGGAGTGTGGGCTAGTTCTGCTCTGAGCCACTGAGCGGGGCAAGGAGGGGCCAGCTATGGCAGCATGAGATCTTGGCCCTTTTAAGTTGATTTTTCTTGATTTAGCACTCTCTCTGTTACTGCAATTCATTAAATACCTTCTGGAGCTCTGAGAAAGATATTTTTGCCAGTTCTTGCTGGTTGTTCAACACTTCTGTGGGGAATGAAGTCCTGAAGGTTCTTACTCTGTCATCTTGATCAGCATGGGCTCAAGTTCCCAGAGATACTGTCCAGTAATATTTTAATACTATTTACATATTGATGTACTATGGTTTTCCAGGCCAGTCTTTAATGTGGTTTTGTTAAGCTCATTCCAGACCTATTATTGAGAAACTTCCAAGAGGGGTGCAGGGGTGTAGGATTGTGTATTTTAAAATGATCTAAGTGGTGAATCTGATGTACAGCCAAGTTTGGGAACTTTGAACAGAGGTTATAAAATTTTTAGGAAACTTTGCTGAGAAGGCTGGCAGTGAGGAAGTGGGGGATAGCAGGTGACTCTGTGATTCTTTTTTATTAAACCAAATTTATTTTTTAAAATATAGAACATTTAGGGAAAGTTATAAATTATAATGCAATGACCGCCATGTACCTATCACTTAGCTTAAGAAATAAAACATTACCCTCCTCAGTCATTTAAACCTCTTCCCTTTGCCCCAACTCCAGAGGTAACCAACCTCCTTTATTTTGGTGACTTCTGTTTTTATATATTCTCTATATTTGGCCATATAAGATATATACATACACACATATATTCATATATATGATAGATATATTTCATCACTTAGCTTAAGAAATAAAACATTACCCTCCTCAGTCATTTAAACCTCTTCCCTTTGCCCCAACTCCAGAGGTAACCAACCTCCTTTATTTTGGTGACTTCTGTTTTTATATATTCTCTATATTTGGCCATATAAGATATATACATACACACATATATTCATATATATGATAGATATATTTCATCACTTAGCTTAAGAAATAAAACATTACCCTCCTCAGTCATTTAAACCTCTTCCCTTTGCCCCAACTCCAGAGGTAACCAACCTCCTTTATTTTGGTGACTTCTGTTTTTATATATTCTCTATATTTGGCCATATAAGATATATACATACACACATATATTCATATATATGATAGATATATTTCATATATGTATATATTTATATATCCGATATGGTCAAATATATATTATTCTTATATACTTATATGTATATATCCTACATATGCATATCTTATATATGTATATATGAATATATGTATATATGATATATATTTTTTATATATGTATATATCTTATATGGTCAAATATAGAGAATAGACAGAAATGATATATAAGATATACATGAGTTTGTCACTTCCTTTTCAGCTGCCTTGACTAACAACTTTGGGCACTCCTCTGTGAGGGACCCCAGATGCCCCAGCTTTTTGGTGGAGATTAATTTGTCTTTCAGCACCTTGAAGATATTATTCCATGATTGTATTAGTCATCTATTGTATAACAAATTACCCTAAAACTTAGTGGGTTAAAACAACAATAAACATTTATTACTTCTTACAGTTTTTTTTGAAATCTTTTTTTTTTTTTTTTAATTTTACCTTTCTGCACTCTTATGCATTGTTTCCACAATCAACTGGGGCCAATGGCAAGAAGAATCTTTTAAGTTTCTGGCAGAGTGCTTGCAGTATGTCCCATATACAGGATGGCTTAGTCAGATTTGCTATGATCTTTATGATTAGGAATGATCCTACCACACTTTGCAGGCTTACTGTTACTTTTGGGATATGCAAAGAATAGAAAACTTTACTTCATCTTAATCACAAATATGACTACTCAATAAGATTCAGAATCACCATGAATAGAGAAATGAAAACTCAATCAAAGATGGGAAGAAATAATCCAATCTTCCAAATCTAAAATGTCTTTTTTCATTGGAAGTTCTATTCCAGGTATCACAGTTTATTTCATTACGAAATTTGTTGCCTGGAGCTTTTGACACATCAATGCCATACATGACCTATAGATGTCAGGATGAATAAATCATATATATTAGTGAAATGACATTCTTTCCAATCTTTTATATTCTTTTATTTACTTTTCTCTTATACTGATTGCAAAATGCATTAGGATTAAGAATTTTTTATAAGAGGGAAAAAAAGAATGCTGGAATCACTGTAATACAAAACTAGATTCTAGTTTCACTAGAAAACAATTATGCTTTTTTGAGCAAAAGACACACAAAAAAATCCTACCTTGTATATGACAAAAATGTCCCGGAAGTAAAAAATGATAGGTCAAGCCAGTTTTTTTGTTTGTTTGTTTGCTTGTTTTAACTCTCACAGTTTTTGCAGGCAAAGATTCTTGAGTGGCTTAGCTGAATGGTTCTGCATCAGGGTTCCTCAGTAAGTTATAATCAAGGTGTCAGCCAGCATTACAGTTATCTGAATAACTAGGGATTTGCTTCCAAGATGGCTCACTCAAATGATTGGGAAATTGCTGCTGGTTATTGGTGGAAAGTTTCATTTCTGCCTCATGTATCTACAAGATTACTTGAATGTCTTTATGACATGGCCGCTGGCTTCTTCTAAAAAGAAAAATCCAAAAAACCAAGGCAAAGGGAGCAATGACTTTTATGATCTAGCCTCAGAAACCACGCCTTGTCACTTCTACTGGCACAAAGACCAACTACAATTAGGTGTGCAATGGGATTACACAAGGGTTGGTATACCAGTAGGCATGGATCATTGGGGACCATCTTTGAGGCAGGCTACCCCATTTATCTTCAGACTTTTATTGTTGCTCTTGCATAGTCTGCTTGTCATGCATTGCTAGGTCTTTGCAAATAACATTTATTTTCATTCTGGCTGCTCTTATGATTGTCTCTCTTCAGTGTTTACATTATTTATTGATATTTATCTTGCCTGCATTTCTTTGATTCATGTTTGTCACCAATTCCCCAAAATTTGTAGTCTTTATCTTTCTGAAAATTGTTTCTTGCCTACTTTAACATTTCTTTTGGTAATCCAATTTGATAAATATTAGATTTCCTCATTATATGCTCAATGTCTTAATTTTTTTTCAAATTTTTTTCTTGTTTCTCTGTGCTGAAATGTGGATGATGTCCTCAAATATATCTTTTAGTCTCCTATTTTTTTCCTAGTCTGTTTCTAATCTATTTAACACATCTGTTGAGTATTTATTTTCACTAATTATGTTTATCATTTATAAGTATTTCTTTTGCTCTTTTCCAAACATGTATTGTCAACTTTTATAGTCCTTTATTCCCAACTCATTTTTACCATTCCCTATTTTATTTCTTGAAAGATTTTCGGCATGGTTATTTTTAGTCTCATTCTGATGATTCCAATATCTGAAGTAATCCGAGTTCTAATTCTATTGTTTTGTTTTATTCTCTCATCATGGCTTGTCTCCCCCTGTGTTATGTAAATTTTTGTGCAATTTTCTATTTGATTTATCTAAATATGTTGGAATTCTGAGGCGGCTGAGTTGAAAGTATGTCATTTCAGAAAGGATAGTCTTTTGCTTTTGCCAGAGTGTGGGGCAAAAAGCACCCCAAAATTGGTGCTTTCAGTGAGAATTTTTCAGCATAATGAATTTAACATAGTCCTAGAAATATAAGTGATTTTGACTTATTTCAATCAACACATTTTGAATATTATATATTAGGCTTCCAGGAAAATATTGTTTGAAGAAAGATTACTCTTGCAGAAATAATTTCTACACTGTCAAAATAGTAGCAGGAAACATTCTAAAGTGGAAGGATAGAAATAATTTAAAATACAGCTTTGGAAATGAAAAGGGAAAAATCACATGCTGTGGCCTTATGATCTAAACTGGTTGCAGAGATGGGCAACAGGACATGGAGGAAGTTCCTCCTGTGAGGGGATCTGAAAGTGTGTGCCATTTTTCTGGTCCCTTCTCCTTGAGCATCAGTGGGTAAGCAAATTAAACTGTGGCAGCAGTCTAGTAAGGAAACATTTCTGCTTGCTATAAAAAGACAGCTGCTCATATCCAATTGGTGGGGCCATTTTTTATAGGTTGTTTTTGGTTGACACTAACTGCTATTATCTTTCTTATTAACAAATCCTACCACACAGTGAACAGGAAACACTGTAGGGGGAAGCAAATATTCTCTGGGTAAAAGGCTCCATGCAATCAGGTCCAATGTTACACTTTCTTTCTTTCTGTTTCACTACATTTAACTTCAGTGTTACAAATAGTCTAATTCCTATATTTAACTAATTCCCTACTTCCATTCTAAACTCAATTTGGAGTAATAATGAAAGGCCTAAATCTGAAATACACCATTTTCTCTCATGTAAATTACTTTCAAGGTTTACACATGTACCCACACTCACCCATCCACAATTACAAATGCACAGGCACACACACACACACAGGAGAACAGCAACAGTTTTTACCATGTACTATGTACTCATTTCCTTCAAGGTAGCACAGACTAAAAGAGTTTCCCATTGTTTAAATTATGTCTGAATATTTCCACTTTTGTTTAAGTTTTCTGATAGGACATAATAGTTTATGCACTATCCTAGTTTTATCACCAAAATATTTCCTTAGTGATCCTCAGAGGAAATTACTTTCCCCTCTACTCTGTTCACTGTAGCTCTCATAGCACTAATTTCAGTATCTGTCATTCAGATACTTATATCTGAATATGTATTAGTTAAATTTCAAATCTGGCAAGTTCTTACAGAATGTCTAATATAGAATACGTTTAATATGTTTTGAGAAACGTATTCTTGAAGTATTGAGTGCAAACTGAATCTTTCTAAGGCAATCCACATTCCAAATGTGCCAAAAAATCTCAATATGTGAAATGTTTTAGCTTATAATTTAGCATGAAATAATTAATCAGCCTTTAGTTTCTCTCTTTACAGAGCCTTAAAGCAGATATAGGGAAAAAAGAATAATAGATTAAAGCTTTTAATGCCTTTTAGGCCATTGCTGGCTGAGGAAATCTGATGAAAATTAGAAAACCTCTTTCCAGGAAAATACACACACATACAAAATTTTTCATATAATTTCAGGAGCTCTATGGACCACTTGATTCCTGTTGGGAAACCTCAGGTTACAATTTACTGGATTAGATGAAACAATAAAGTTAGTGAATAAATAGGCCAATAGTAATATTGCGTAAGGCAGGGTATGTCTTCCTTAGATACTAGCATCGTTACTGTAAGAAATAAGGAAATATGTTTAACAAGAAATAAGGAAATATGTTTAAAGCATATTTGATGTTCTACTTTATACACATTTTTGACACAAGCTAAATAAAAATGCATTTGTCTATTTTAATTGAAAATTTATTTTGATAAAATAGAATATATTTTCTATTATTGAAAATACAGTTGAAGTCTAATTATGACTTTGCAGAATTTAACAGTGCTAACTAATACTTTTCTTCTACCTATAGTTTTATTAAAATCCTATTATGTTGCAGAGACTTAAAATGCTGTATTAATCTTTCTCCTGAGAGACCCTGTCAGTTTCCATGGCTTTGAGGCATTTTTCCTGGACTAAAAGGCTGTAGGGAGGAAACAATTGTATTTCCACAGAGTACCTTTTATAGTTTTTTTTAATAGGCTTTAGTCTTGATGAAATTACACATTATGGTGATTAATTACTCAAGCATGTGTGGATAATACCATTGATACTCTTCCATTGCATTTGTAAAATTTTCTATTCCCTCTGAGCACCGAGTGTTTACTAAAATGAATTTATATGAAAATATGGCTGTACATGTTATTGTAGTATAACCTCTACTGTAATAATAATTTTTTTAAATATGCACAAATGTCAATTAAATCTACACATAGGCTATTGCTGGGAAAAGCTTAAAAGCTAACGGTCTAATTAGAAAGAACAGTGAACTAGTCCCTCTCTTTGATAACTTTCAAAGCAAGAGATGTACCAAATAACCAAATACTCTAAATAGAAATACTCTACTTAAATGAACTGTTCTTTGGGTTAGGTTTTATAGCCTCAGGGTGTTCTATGGATGAAGTTATTTCATTCATTTCAATAAAGAAACTTCAACTATACTTCTTATTAATGTATTAGAGAATGTATTCAATGTATTCGACTGAAATAAAATGCATTTCAACATTTCCCAGTGTTGTTTCGGGACCCCATATTACCCTTGCTGTAGATAGAAATGAGGGAGGTGTATGAAATTGAGTGAAATTATATTGATCTGGTTCTGGAAGAGGCATTAAGAAATCACAGATACCATTTTATTTACTAATTATTTGCCTGATTTCTCACAAAAACAAACTGAAAAATGTGCAATTAAATAATGGTAAGTAGAAATATAGAAATTTTAACATGACACTAAGGGTAAAAAGAAGAGAACTAAGAAGCTATGCAAAGAAACACAAATTCACTAAATATTTATAAAATGCATGGAAGGAAGACTATGAAACAAGGAATAGGGTTTGTCTGTGAACTAGGTGGACAGTGGAGTTGGTTACGAGGAATGATGAGCGATTAAAGTTGAGATGAGGGTCAGGCTAAGAGCAATACATGGAACTTCTCAAGTGCTAAGCTAAAGAGACTGGGTTTCACATAGTAGTAGTGAGAGAAGAGCTGATAAATGATTCTAAACAAGGTGTGGCACGTTTGGAGCCTGCCTCACAACCATAACAGGGGCTAAGTAGCAAAGGATTCACATTTTCAATAAGTGTGTATCCCAGCACATTCTTACTTAGATTTATTAAAAGAACAAAAACATCAGCCTGAAAACCAGCAACCAATAGAAACATGATGCATATATAAATTAAAATTTTATTCTAAGATGATGTGATAAATACGTAAGACTTAAGGTTATAGTAAACAGTAACAGTATATTTTTTCCATAAAAATAAAAAAGGAAGCACTATATGCAACACACTGAAAGGATTAGCAAGAAATGAGAATTTTGGTAAGTACTAAGTATAAAAGCATAAACATTTAGTAGGAGGTGTGTGGTATAAGTTTCTAGGAGATATGCAGTTAGAAAAACAAACAAAATCAGTGTTGTTTGCTACTTGACTGGCACAGATCATTACTAGGCATGGGTGAGAAGCTGTTTTCAAGGATCAAGACTTTAAATATATAAGAATTTGAACCAGAGTCACCAGAAGATTATACACATTTATCCAAGTCAAATACCTTTGGTTTGGCAAATTTTAAAATCTTGAAACTTACCTCGCACAACGAGGTCAGCCGAAGCTGAAGAATTATCCACAATTGTCTGAGCAGTGCAAGTGTATCTTCCAGCATGTCTCAGCTGGGCATTTCGAATGAGCAGTTCCCCATTGGAATCTAGCTGTTAGGAAAAATAGCAGTTATCAAAATCTGTATTTTTTCACCAATTATATGGCATTTAGGATACAAAAGGTATATTTCCCCCTACCTGAAGGAACATCATTTTAATCTGTTTTCAATGTGATAACCTAAGTATAGTGTTGCTCAAGTTATTTACACTCTGTGCTTCAGTATCTCCTCTGAAAAATAAGGTGACTGAATGAATTCCTTAAGGTCCTTTTTAGTTATAGTATCTTTAACTGTCTAGTATTTCTATTGCCAGAGGGCTCTGCTGAGAAAAAAACACCTGGGGACAAATCTATTCCATTGGCATCTTTTAAAGAGAACTATTAAGGTCTAATAATCTTAGTGCTAAATGTCAGTGAGGATAAATAAATTCTCTATGGTTGGGAAGAATTATTCACTGATTTTGTAGAGCCAATCTAATTGACTAGTTTCAAGATCTGGCACCATTAATTTTACAAAGATACTAAAAGTCTACAGAAACTATCAGACTGGACAGTTCAAATATAAGCTTTATCACCATACCAAAACAGAAGCTCCATGAGGGCAAGAATTTTTGTTTTGCTCATTTCTCTATTCCTAATACTTAAAAGAGTGTTCAATGCATTAATTTGGAAGGAATGTGTAGGGAATTTTGCTTGTGATGATAAGGCACTATCGCAATACAATTTGTAAAAACTGGTTAATGCTTTTTTGAGTGTCTAGTATGTACCATGTTCTTGGTTGTGCAATTTGTATATAGCTCATTTAATTCTCATCTGACCAAAACCCTGTAAGTCCTATCACATGCATTTTGTTATAGATAAAAGTGGGGCTTAGAGTAGTCAAGAAATTTAATTAAGGTCATGCAGCTTGTTTGGTAGTGGGAGCATGCCAAAATAAATGCCAATTACCTCAAATATTTCTCAGAAGAAATATTTGGAAAGCTTAATTTTTAAGTCAATATTTGGTTTACCTGTGAAGCAAAAATAATGATTTAGCATTCCAATAATAGGAATCCAGATACATGTAAGGATGAACTAAAAAATAAATGGGTTAATAATAAATGAGTTAAGCCAGCAAATATTTTAAAATTTGAATTTTTATGATCTTGTGGAGTGATAGTCTTCTTCAGTATTCTACTGGTGGCCCCTACAACTCCTATGTTACCTGCTGGTCTCAGAAAACATTTGAGTTTGCAATCCTTGCTTGATTAAGGACATTAGGAATAATAATAGTTATAATCTGAGCAGATTGGTTCAGTTGGTTGAAAGAGAACACTGATCTCCACATATAAAAAATTGGACCCCACAGGAGGGGTTGTCCTGTCCTTTAATGTCTAGATTGGTTAAAAATCCAAAAACTTTCCAATGATTTCTGAAAATCCTGAGATAGAGGAGTTCCTTCCTTCTGCTCTCTTGGTCTTTTCTTCCTTTGCCATTTGTCAAGAAGGGCAAGACTATCTATTTTTACACAAAACCTAATGAGGCATTTTTGAGTGAAGTAGGTTTGCTGAAGAATTGAAGGCGATGGGACTGTTCTTATCACCCTCATGGTGCAAATCAACTTAAAAACAATCATCTCTTACACGTTTCTATTCTTGAAGTCTTTTCATCCATGATTTACTGGGGACCTTCACCTCCCTCAGTGCCCTACCTTTTTGATGTTATCTGCTCTATCTCTTATCTCTTACTTCTCTTTTCTTGTGTCTACTTTCCATTGGAAACAACTATTCTCATTTCCTCATGTTAAGCTGCTTAATTATTTGATGGTTAATCCTCAATTCATTCTAATTTGGATCCCACTTCCTCTATTCACCTTACTTGACTTATTAATAGCATTTGACCTTCCTTCCTGGAGCACTCAATTTTTCTAGTATCTGTGACAACACATCTTCCAGAAACTTCGAGGACATTCTTAACCTTCCTTTACCATTCCATCACAAGTTATTTTTTTTTTTTAATTTTTATTTGAGAAGTTATGAGCTTACAAAACAACCATTATACATTCTTCAATTTATTCTTTTCTTTCCATCACTATTGCCTCTCCCTTAATCCACACTATCATCTCTCCCCTGAATTACTGCACCTTATTTGGTAGCTATCTCCATCCCATCCCACTTGACTCTTTTCTCCACTTGACACCCAGAGGGACCTCTAAAAATGCAGATATGATCAAATCAACCCCTCAGTAAAACAAACAAAAGAAACCTCCAAGACAGTCACTTTCCTAGGATAAATGCCTTAAGCTTCATAATAGCCAACCTGGCCTCTGTTCTCTAAGTTCTGTCCATCTCCATTCTTACCTAGTTCCACTATACCACTTATTCTCTGTCTCTAGGAAGAACGACTCCTTTTCAGGATCTCAAAAGCACCCTCTTCTCTCCCTTCTCTGGTTCTCCATGGAGTTTCCTCCCCTGAGCTATATTCCCTCATAACCCATCCCTTTACCACCTGCATCTAAATAACACTTACTTATTCCCACCCCCAATACCAGGTTGAATCACTTTCTCAGGCAAGCTTTTCTTTATTCTCTGGACTAGATGGAGAATATTTTATTATAGTATACATTATTTTATTACATATATTATATTTTCTTGTAGTACCTGGAACCTTATGTCATATTATGTATCTCAACTGCAATTAATTATTTGTGTGATTAGATGATGAAAATTAGTCTCTCCAGTGCACTGTAAGTTTAATGAGAGGAGGAAAAATGCCTGTTTTGTTTAGCATTGTATTTTCAGGACCAGCAAAATGCCAGCAACAAAATAACACTCAATATACATTGATATTGTATAATATACAATATTATATTAATAACAATTAATAACCAAATTGTTTATCTTGCTCTAAAGATAATATATATTCACTTCTTTTCAGCTACAAGCAGAATTAGGTTAAGTCCATATAGCCTATGGTCACAGCATTTCCTAAACAAATTATGAGAGTTCTTCTGGTGTCAGGTTGAAGGATGCTACCTTTTCATATTACTTCCTTGGCCACCTTCTCTACTCCAGCCATGTTGCAAACAACTTGTAATTATGAACAACTTATAATTCAGCATGTGCTGCCTCACCTGCAGACCATCGTGCATGTCACTTGCATTGTCTGGATGCCCTCGCCTCCCTCCTCCATCACTCAGCTAACCCCAAATCTAGATTTCACTTTCTTCTCTGGTCTCTAAAGATCGGCCTAGGTGCTTCCCTTTGTACATTTTCATTATATTTCAATATTCCCGTCTACTATAATTGTTTAAGTGTTCATCTCTTCCACTAGACTGTTAATTCCTTCCCGTAATTCCTAGAGAAGGGCCCAGACCTTATTTATTATTACATACTGAGTACTTAACATAATATCTGGTATACAAAAGCAATTCAACAAAGAAATACTGAATAAATGAATTAATAAGTACATATTATCTAAAATGTTTGTATTAAGCAGGCATTTTCCTGGTAAGACAATGATATGTTACAAATGGAAATAGCTGAATTGAAAACACCTATTGTTATTATTTCATGTTTACTATAATATATTTAAAATTATTTATATACTAATTTTATGAGAAAAAGAAAAGTTTGGGGAAAAATGTGAAAATTTATGGAGAAAATAATGCAGTTAATATAGAAAACTGTAACCCTTAAACTTCCCAAACTATAAAAAATAATATTCATTTCAGAAAGAAGATAAAAAAGGTACTTTTTGATTAGTTGTAACTCCTTATTTTTTAAAAATATACTTGAGATAAGTAGAGTAAGATTCTGTTAATGGGGAGGGTAATTATAAAACACTTCTTCATGAATTATCATAAAGGCTAATAGTTCATACATCTATTTAATCTTTTTAATGAGAAAAATTTAAATAACATAAAAAAACTAAAGTAAAATAATTTGAACATGGTATATTTGTAAAACAGATTGCTTTAATATGCTATGACACCTTTGATAGAAATGTACTCTGACACTATTATTATTCATTAATAGAAATGCATTAGTTAAAATATTTTCAAACTATTATATCCAAAATCATAGTTATATGTGAAAAAGAATAATGTTTGCATCAAAGCAGTTAAGTTTCTAATATTATTTTATTATGTGAACTCAGTACTTTTGTTGCTTAATGTTTCTAAGTGAAAGGTAATTCTGATGCTAAACTCCCACTAATTCAATGAGCTAGCAATTAGTTTGGAATTAAAAATATAACAACATCAGGAACTTAAAATGTTTTTTTATCCAACTTTATTATAAATTAATCAAGTGCAGAAAATTAACATAAAAATAAAGAGGTTGCGGCACCACCCATGTTTTGTTATTATTTTTTAATTCAATTTTATTGAGATATATTCACATACCATGCAGTCATACAAAGCATACATTATATGTTCACAGTACCGTTATATAGTTGTGCGTTCATCACCAAAATTAATTTTTGAACATTTTCCTTACCACTACATAAAAATAATAAGAATAAAAATTAAAGTGAAAAAGAACAATTACAGTAAAAAAGAACACTGGGTTCCTTTTTTTTTGCCCCAATTTTTCTACTCATCCATCCACATACTGGACAAAGGGGAGTGTGGTCCATATGGCTTTCCCAATCACATTGTCACCCCTTGTAAGTTACATTTTTATACAATCGTCTTCAAGATTCTAGGGTTCTGAATCTTGGGTTCTGGGTTGTAGTTTGACAGTTTCAGGTATTTACTGCTAGCTATTCCAATTACCACCCTTGTTTTAATGTTTATATGCTACACATCTAATAATAATTTTTTCTTAATGAAATTGCTATCTTTCTTTTTATAAGCTTTCAGTTTGAAACATAATTCTACTTATATATTCACTTATTTTTTTCTGAAGGAATAATGTGATCATGTTTCTTATACTGTATCATGTGTAATAAAATTTATGAACTATTTGTCTTAAAATATTATATTGTTCATACTTATCGAAGTATAAATAAGAATATTAAATTTACACTTATTGAATCTTCAGACTGAATCTTCAGACTAAACTATTCTAAAATTTTAGACTATTCTAAAACTTTTAAATGCTAAAACCATTTTAGAAGTCACTCTGTTTTAAATGTTAGGCCTTAGGTAGATAATGACAGACTTACTTGTATAAAGCAATAATAAGTAACTTTAATGTTTGTTCTCATTTGCTCTATATTTGGCAAAGGTGTGGCATTGAAAACTACTCAGAAGGAAAGCAAAGGAAAAATATACTATGTCATTTCCAATACAGTTATGTATGCATAAAAACTTTCCTGAAGTTTTATAAATGGTGCTAGAACTTTCCATACCCCAGGAGAAGTTGAGGTTCTTGGGGGTTGACAGAACGCTTACAAAGCAAGTAAAGATCATGGGCCTCAGCACATTCTAGCCACAAATTAGATACGAATGCTCTCTATATTTTTCACTAAAAACCACAGCTTGGCAGAATTACAAAATGCCTCCCTTCATATGAGAAGAGTTGAATCATATACTGGAAATTGTGATAGCAAAACTAAGGGATGTTCCAAAGTATATAGTGGTTTACCACTTAGAAATTTCCCAAGTTTAAATCAAAAGACTTCCAACATATAACTACCATTGCTTGCTTCCCTCTCCCCCATATGCTAACTCTAGAAAGTTGTTCCTGCAGTATATATGAATATGAGTTGCTAAATTGTATTAACAAACTGAATTAATCATAATGAAAAAAGAAGTATGTTGCATGGTACTTAAAAGTTCTAGATAAAACTTAGAACTAATAATAGCTATGTATTAACCAAAAAGTCTCTTTTGTTCCATCAAAGTCCAAGTGAAGGTACAGATATAGAAGGTTGGAGGAAAAAATAATCTTTAAAGAGCATATCATAGAAATTTATAGACAAGAATTTGTTGAAATATGTGATACATGCTATGTCCATGCAATAATAAAACTATTTTTTAAATTTTGGTTAATTAGAGAAAAGAATAAAATTATTATTATTTTGCCTGTTTCTTTGTTACAGTAGAGAAGGGATAAGTGTGGCAAATGCACCTTATGTCACTGCAAACATCAGGCCCACTACCAGGGACAACATGACTAATAGCAAATATTTATTAAGGGTTTTTAGGAGACAGAAACTGTTATAACTGTGCAAACCCACTCTTAACAAGACCCTTATGTGATCAATACTATTTATAACCCTAATTACAGATGAAGAAACAATACTACTATAACTACAACCACTACTACTACTATTGCTGCTAATAGACTATCACTACCACTGATACTACGCTGCTACTATTAAATCTGCTACTACTGTCACTCCTAGTAAAACTGCTACTACCACTTTCACAATTGCTACTCTTAGTGCTGCCACGACTACTGCACTCCTACTTCTGTTATCTGATTATAGAGTATCTTTTAGATGTCTGGGAATGTGCTAGCTACTTTACTTTTCTCATTTAATTTTGCATTACCTAAGGAGACAGCATTAATAATGCCATTTTGGAGTTAAAGAATTCAAGATTTAATTTTAAGCTACTTGTTACCACAGCAAGCAGTTTTAAGCTACTTGTTACCAGAGCAAGCAGTTTGCAAAGCAGTACTTTAGAGATCAGAGAATGAGATTTATATTCACAGTTTTTTAGTAAGTGGAAGTGGGTCCTTTCTCATAGCAGCAAAATATATATTGTTTTATTCCTTTATTAAAATTTTCCCTATTTAAATTTTCAAACATAAGAAAAGAGAGCAAATTAGTACAGTAGCCACTCAAATGCCAACTAACCAGATTTAACAATTGCAAACTTTGTGGCATATATTATCTAATTGTCCAGCTATCTGGATAACTCTACCTTTCCTTCTATCTATCTACCTACCTGTCTTTCTACCTTCTTATCTGTTGCTGAACCCTCAAAAAATAAATTACCAACATAATAATACAAAGGCTTCATTTGCATCTCCAATAAATAAATAAATAAAGCCATCCTCTTAAATAATCACAAAACCATTTTCACACACAGTATCATTAACACTATTCCCCAATATTCAAGTTAGTATTATTTTATGTAGTGCATCAGTATTAACATTGCCTCTATCTAAAAAAAAATTTTTTAAGTTGTGACAGAAGAAAACTTATGAAAATGAAGTAATGTCATTGGAAATATAAAAGTTTAAACAAATTAGGGAAGAGGTCTGTGATAAATACTAAGAAGTCCCCAAGTATTAACAGAACCAAGGAAATGTAGAACATCCCTAAAGTTGACTATTTTGATGCAAATTAAACAGTGAGAGTGATGGCTGAAAAATCCAAGTCAGATCAGCTGATGAATTTTGAATGAAAACTCAAAAGGAAGGAAATTTTCTTGAAGGTTTCTCCTATGCATTTTGAATGATGGACAAACACATCAATGCCTTGATTTAGAAACTGCATTTTAGAGTTGAAAGAAAGCTTGGATATTGTTTAAATCATATGAATTTCAAATTGGTTCCCATCAGCCTTGGGGTTCTGAGAATCTTCATGGACTAGTTAGTAGTAGGAAAGGAACAGAATGGAGAGTGTGGTGGGATGGCAAGAACTGAGAAATGCTTGGGTAGGACTCTTGGCTACATCGTCTCCTACCCGCACACACATACACACTCACACATTTTATCTTCGATCAGAGCCATTCCACCTTCATCTATTTCATATATTGGGATTCTGATTTAAATTTTCTTTGCAAAAAGGATGCTTCTGTTAAAAGTTTTTTGTTGTTTTTAAAAATTTCTGATGTAACCCAACCTCCTTAGTGGGACAGACGAGAAGCCTGAGGTTCAGAGTGACTGTTTTGCCTAAGCTCATATAATTTTTCAGTGGCAAAACCAGAACAAAAACCCAGATATTTAGATAACATTCTATTCTTCTAATCAAACTGGAAAAATCAGGTAGGTTTTAAGCCATACACAACTAATGAGTACATTTTAGTATGATATCATAAATAAAACATTCAAGTCCACTATGTAAAATTATGAAATTCCTAAGACACCAAAGGTTTACATACTTATTTTTCCTTTCTTCATTGACTTATTTTGCAAGCATACACAGCCAGAATATTTACTGTAGTGGTACTCAAGAGTGTAAAAGAAAAATGTGACCTTAAGTTTGGATGAATTTATGAGATTCCTCTCTCCCCCAAACCAAGACAACTCTAAAGAACAAAGATTTGCCACTATATGTACAGTACGTAATTCCATTCTCTTAGCCTTGTCATTAACAAATGTTTATTAAGGACTCAATTATTAGACGCTATTCTGGAGAACAACTTTGGCTGAGATGGTCTCTACACTGAAATGTGACAATCTTAAAAGAAGCCATTTAGGTATAAGTAAAGGTTTATTAGGGCTGTGAAAGGGAGGTCAGGAAAGTTACATGTTCAGAGAGAGTGAGGTATGAGCAAATTGTTTAATCATCTAACTCTTTTTTAGTTAATTACTAATTTAAATAGCAGGGGGAGGATTTGACTGTGGGCAGAATGTCTTTGTGATGTCGGGTGAACCACAGAACTATGTTGGGGGTAGTAGTATACTTTATACATATTTTTCCCTCTTGTACACTGCTTATCAAATTTTAAAAACTTATGAAATAAGTTACAGTGGCGGAGAGATTCCAAAAGGAGCCGAGAGGTCACTCTGGTGGGCACTCTTATGCACAATATAAACAATGCTTTGGGTTCTATGAATTGGAGTAGCTAGCAGTAAATACCTGAAACTATCAAACTACAACCCAGAACCCTTGAATCTTGAAGACGATTGTATAAAAATGTAGCTTATGAGGGGTGACAATGTGATTGGGAAAGCCACATGGACCACACTCCCCTTGGTCCAGTGTATGGATGAATGAGTAGAAAAACAAGGGGAAAAAAAAAAAAAGCACCTGTTCTTTTTTACATTAATTGTTCTTTTTCACTTTAGGTTTTATTGTTATTACTTTCATGTGTGTGGTAAAATGGACCCCCTACTACTCATATCAGTTTGGAAAATATTTTCTTTTATCTGGTTTCTTACAATTTTTTATGCCCCAACACTGTCTTCCTATAAAAATATAACCTCTCTTTGCTTAAAATCTTGCGTAAATCTATCAGTGGTCAATCTCCATATTCCAACATCTCTTCTTTATTTTTCTTTAGAGCAGTGGTTTTCAGTCTTGGCACTATGGACAATTAGGACCTGGTAATCCTTTGCTGTGGGAGGCTGTCCTGTGTACCGCAGGATGTTTAGCAGCACCCCTGCTAAACAGATGTCTGTAACATTGCCCTGCTCCCCTTCCCCCCACCCACCTCTCCTGTCCCCCCAGTTGTAGGTATAAAAATGTCCACACATTTCCAGATGTCATCTGGAGGGTAAAATCACCCCCAGGTGAAAACCACTGCTTTAGGGCTTATATCACCTCGCTGTGCCTGACTGGTCTTCTGTTCTGGCTTCTTCAGCTCTAAGTTGATCCTTGCTCCTGCCAGGATTATTGTCCAACCCTCCTTATTTCCTCCAACCCGTCATGTCTCTCTGAGCCCCATAACTCTGGACAATATTCACCCTCTTATTCAACAGTTAATAAGCAGCTAAGAAAATTGAAAGAATCAAAATTGCCTTCTGTTTTATTATCAATATTTCTAATCCTTCTTTCTCTTTTGGCTCGTCTGCAGAAGCAAAATTTCTGTTCAAGATTAAAGCATCCACTAACTTGGAAGTTTACTTCTCAAATTTAAACACAATATTACCCTTTAAAAAAAAAACAAACATCTTAAGGTAAGAACTCTGTCTTCTTTTTCTTGAAAGGTATTTTTGATACTATCAGAAAAAATACACACGTGTGCAAACATACACATACCCCTACCCATGTAAAGGAGATCATTAAGAATTTCCTAGAACTTCAAACTTAGATCACCTGAAACTGTGTCGACTTGATTTACAGTGTATTGCAAACATTGCTAATAGCATAGGGAGAATGAAATAATATGGATAAGAGTGGACAGAAAATTTCATTCTTCGTAGAGAATAAAATATAGGAATTTAGCAATACTGTGTTGTAGTGTTTTAAACAATCAATGAGGATTATTTAAATAGGAATATACATGAATACTAACCAACAGATTAAAAACTGAAATGGCGAAGAGCACAGGGTCCACAGACATACAGCCTGGGTTCAAACTCTGCCTCTGCCACTAGCGAGCTATATGATTAATTTGAGCAAGTTACTTAACTTTTCTAAACCTCAGGTACCTCACCTCCAAAACTGAAAAACTCTTAATGATATGAACCTCATTAGAAGATTTTTTGTGGCAATCAAATGAGAAATACATAATAAATGCTTAACTCAATGCTGCAGAAACAGTAATCACTCAACACACACTGACTATTATTACCTTTCCATTGCCCTCAGCAAAGAAATACTTGGAAATGTTTTTGTTTTAGACTAGGTATCCAGTACAGCAAGCAGTGCAATAATTAAATTATGAAAAATGATATTTGTATCCAGAAAAATTTATCTGACGAAAGCTTCTGGAATTTTAAATGGGGAATGATTGCTCTATTATTAAAAGCTTTAATAATAATCACTTACAATATGCCAGATTCTGTTCCAAGTACTTCATAGGCATTTTCTCATTTAATCCCTCACAAAAATATTATGAAGTCATCAGTTTGGAATCCCAGTGAAGCACGTGAATTATTAATAGAATTTTAGAGAGGGGATATCTGAGGCTTTGAGAGGTTTCATCACTGGCTCAGTGTCACAGAATTAGAAAGGGAAAAGTGGAGCCTGGAGCCCAGGTCTGGCTGGTGGCAGAAGCCCTACACAATTCCATTTGATATTTATGAACTCATAACAGGCAAGCAATAATTTCTTGCTGAATTGCAATTTTAATATATATTTGTAATAAAAGAACAAGGAAAAAATTGTAGTGGTAACAACCAAAATTGGAAAGGTTATGCAAATCATGTCAATTGAGATAAGGACCTGACAAGGAGAGTGCTGTTGCAAAATAGTTGAAAGAAAATTAACTTTAAGTAGATGTTAAAAGTTAGGCAGAGGTTGAAAATGAAATTTTTGTAGTTCAGGTACCACCAAGAGACAGATATATTTCTATACATAGTATTTGGTAGATAGTCTCAAGACCTTTTTAGAATAGATTAAATCAACAAGTTAAATGAGTCTGCACTTTCATTTACTCTAAGGGAGTAAACAATTATTGAATTTGCAAATCAAAGTCATTATGTAACTGGACTTTCACTGAATAATTTATATGCTTATTTGCCACATAATTTTGAGAGAAAAAAGAAAGACATATAACATAGTAACTTACTGGTAACAAAGCGTCAAATTTATTAGATTTCTGATTCCTGTATATGCATATTTGATATCCCCTATGCATAATTTAATGAAATACTTACTGACCAGGAGAACATAATCATATAATGCTTAATGAATATTTATTGAATAAATGACATGACAGATAAACTCTGAATATTTAACTTCCCAATGTTTTCTCCAGCATTAAGGATTTAATTAAATTCTTAAAGTTATAGCTACATTTTTTAAAAAAATTAATTAATCCAAATGGGTTCTATGCAAAGTAGGAGCATTAAGTGTAATTGCAATGTTATTTTTATTTTTTATTTTTTTGGTGCTTACTATAAATTCTCAGTAAGAAACTCGTATCTGCAAAATGTATAGTTACTTTTTGTCCCCTGTTTGGCTATATGACTCTAATTGGAAAAAGTATAAAGAAGAGCATTTTAAAAATCACCCAAAATCTCATACCTTAGAGATAAGTATGGGAAAATGCATTTGTTTAATTTTAATCCCCAATTATTCTAGGCTGTGAAGTTTGAAACCTTATACAAAGGTGCCACTTGGTGGTCAAAATCCAGAATAGCAAGCTAAAATCAAAGCAAAGTGGTTTACTATATAAAATTTAGTATTGAAACTAAATTAGAAATTGCAAACTTGTATTCTTAAAGTAAAATGTTTAAAGTTTGCATTCCATATTTTTTCTTCATTAATTATAGCTTCTGATATTAATGTTTAGCAATTAAAATCACTAACATGATGGTGATGATACATTTTTGATAACTGTGATAACTACCAAAACATTTACAGCTGAAATTTAAATTTACAGGGTACCTCCAATATATTTGGGAACGGTGCTTGTCGTAGTGATTTATCCGCTTAGTGCCTATCACTCTGCCTACTGGTGGCATGTGCTCAGTACATATTTTTAAATGGATGCATGCTAACAGATTATTGAAATGTTGCCAGAATTAAATAAAATGCTAAAACATTATTTAAGAAACCAAAAAACATACATGGTGATATTTTTGTCCGTGCAATTTTGAACAATAGCCAAATGCAGTAAGCAATGCTTCTGCTGTCCCAGTACCTGCTAGCCATTGTTGTCGTTCACTGAACGTTAGGCAGGAAAGGCCACTCCTGAGAATGGTCTAGCAAGGAGCCCAGGAGCAATCACTAGCCATTAGGATTATCTTCCAAATGGCACTAGGTGGATCAAAAGCATGACATTTTTACTCAAATTCTTTCTACTATGTTTAGCAGAGAAGTCTGACTTTGAAGTGGTCTAAGAAAATTCTACTTGACTTAAAAAGACCAGTGTCTTTTATATTTTTCACTCCAATTTATCAGTTAATTCTTAATTAATATTCCAGTTACTTTTTTATTTTCCTCTGTTTTTAAGGCACTGGACTCTTTTTTTCTCTTTCTTTCCTTTTTTTTTTTTCCTTCTCTCTCTCTCTCTCTCTTCTTTCTTTTGCAACAGTTATTTACATCAACCATCACACTGTATTATTTTAATGAACAAGGATAGGCTCCAAACATGAGTTTTCAGCTTAATTTAAGGCAATTTATGCTCAAAATCTATTTGCATAGACTTCATTGCAGCTATTAAATAACTACTTTTATAAATTATGGTTGTTGTAGAAAAAGAAGTGTCCTTTATCTACTTTGAATATTCCCAGATCATATTTTTGAAAGTATTCAGTTTATAACACCAAAGAACTAAGCAAATACAGAAGTCTATGGTTTTTTTTAAAGATCTCTGTTTAGCCCGCTTTTTTCCTTAAAATGATTAAAATCTGAGTGGCATTTGCTTTTCTTACAAACCAAAATGCAGTTTAGAGAAATTATTGAAGATGTTGGTGCCAATTTCACTAATGTTATAGATGTCTATCATTAAATACATCAAAATAGTGTTAAGACATATAAGGAAAAAATATCTTGTAGTATGTTAAAGTTTGCAGTTTATAGTTCCCTGTCAATTGCCAATTGTTTTGTTAAAAGTATGTTTATTTGAGAAACCTAAAGATGATAGGTAGGTTTACTGTAAATATACAGTTCTAACTAGGTAAGCCATATTAAAAAGACAAGAACTGGAACTTCAGTAAACATGTAAAAAGCACAAGCATCAATACTGTCCTGACAGTTGCTCATGTGCATCTATCTAATAAAAATTTAAGAAGAAATGTACCCATCTAGTTAAAATGCATCTTACCTAACTAAAGATTTTTGAGCTTTTTCAGGTGGCAAGTTCCAAAAAGTAAGAAAAAACAAAAAAATTGTATAATTTGAAAGTATATATTATAATATGTACAATCCACTCTTCATATTTCATAGGACTTTAAAATCTTAACTTATTTTATTAAGGCAATTTAATATTTTATTTCTATATCAGTATTGACTTCTAAATTTAAAATTAAAGTTTTCTTAATTGAGCATATGTTCCAAATAGATTTTTAGGCTCTGAACTAGCTACTTTATAAAGAGCAGATCTTAGAAGTCATGATCAATTTGTCTTTTAAATACATTGTAACTTAGACAGCTCATCAGTACACTAATAATGTTCTTATGAAAATTGTTATCCTGTATTAATTCCCAGACTTTTTCCTCTACTTCATTTATATCTAAACATCTCTAAGTTTAATGATAGGACTTGTATTAGATATGCATTCCAATCTTAAAATAAAATACAGCCATTTAACCTCTTTCAAACCACAAGGACTAGTTTCCCAAACCCTCCAACACATATATTTTGTCTATTTCTTACCATCAAAGAATAAAGTAAATGCTTTGAAGTTATCATTATAACAAGTGATAAGTTCCAGGCTCTTACCTCATTTACAGTGAAGTGAAGGCACTAGAACTTAGAATCCATTTGTGCTGAGATACAATTGTATTAGAATTAGGGGTAGAAAAGTACCTGAAGCCCAATGAACATTTATTGATTCTTATCTCTAGCAAATCCTTTAAGGTTAACTATTTTTAGACAGGTTCAGTAGTACTACAATTATTATAAGGAGAAGCACAAAAAGCTTTTTTTTGGCTTGATTTTCAGTCTCATTAAAATGATTAAATAATAGAAGTTGCAGTGCAAGACTCATAGAGTTATTGGGATGTTAATAAGATGAAACTTAAAACACCTACCATAAAATTCCGCTGGTAGTGAGTATTCTCTTTGTTGAAATCAATCACATAGCCATTGAAAGACCAGATGAACGTGAGATCCAGGGCAGGATCAGAGGAAGCAGCACATTGCATGGTGGCATTTTCTCCAACAGTGACATCCGCATTAATTGGGGCCAGTATAATTCGTGTGGGATCTAAATATTTTTAAATAAAGGAGTAAAGCACAATTCACAAAAATATGCACAATATTATCTGTACATTAAAAGAATAAAAATCAATATCTTTTGATTTCCCTGTGCCAAGAAATAAGATATTTTAAATCTAAATTCCAGGAACAATTTCATCAGGTAAGAGACATGCACGGAAGTTTTTTGAAATGGAAACTTATCAATGCACAGACTGTTTTAGAAGCTTAGGGCTGATTCACACCTCTTATAGTACATTAGAAATTAAGCATAATCAAACTGAAAACAAAAAATAAATCAAATGGTTTCATACCTGTGATAACAAGAGTCCCAGTGCTATTAGCTTTCCCTCTATTATTTTCTGCAAAACATGTATATATACCTCCATCATTCCTTGTGATGTTATTGATTTCCAAGCTACCATCTTCCCAAATGAGTATTCTAGTGAAATGAAAAAATCCCATCATTCACAAAATTAATTTAATGAAATACTCTATGATTGTACATCTTAGATTATATGCACTAATATCTTTCAATCATTACATCTTACCCAGCTTACTTGATGGAAATACCAAGGTTTTAAAAACACTATATCTATTACAAAGCAAATCTTAGATGGCCTGAGGTTTAACTCATTAATGGATTAATGGAGTGAGCAAAAACTGGACTTGTAGACTCTTGTCAAGGAAGTAATATAATTTTATTTAAAGGCTTTAACAATAGCATAACAGAACCAAAATAGATTTTAGGAGCTAGACTTCTCTTTTTTGGACACTTGTTGATACTTAGGGAAAACAGGTCCATGAAACACAGTTCTATGAAATACTTGGTTGGAGAGGCCCATGACATTGGTTCTTATCAGAATCAGAACAAGATTCTATCCTCAAGTGGAGAAAGCTATGAGTAGGAACAGTGGGGAATGCTATGCTGTAGGTTTCTGCAGGAGTGAGCACTAAAAACTGTGACCACCCTTTAATCATGGTCTCACCTGGCTCATTGTCTGACTCTTAATATATCATCATTGACTCTTCCTTTCACCCTGATTCTTCTAATACAATTTTGTTAACAACCTGATAACTCTCAGGTCAAACATATTACTTGAAAAGTTAATGCATTCAGGAAAACCGCTGCCCCTGCTTTCTCCTACTCCTGTCCACATACACAGCCAGACTTGTGATCATTTAGTGACACTGGTATGTTCTATTTCTATGGTAACGAGATACAGGTTCAAGTTTCAGTTTGGATATTATTCATATATTTTTAGATCACTTTAACTTCTCTAGGCTTCAGACATGCCAAAAACAGGGATAATACCCACCTTATTTACATTGTTGTATTATTGAGAAGCAAATCTATTTCCTATACTTTTGCCAAAATAATATTTTGAAATGGCAAAAATCACTTCATTCTTCCCTTATTTAAACCTTTAGACAGATCCTCATTGCCTCTTGCAATTCCTTCCACATCCACACTGCCTGCCTTAGCCCCTTGGTGAAGCTGCTCTCACCACCTGAAATTCCTCCGCCCCTCCCCCAACACAGCATTCCCTGTCTTCCCCATCCTGGCTTTCTCCTAACCGTATTTTATTAATTAATATACTAGGTAAAACTTCTTTTAGAAACTTACAGAAACTCTTCAGTGTGGCTCCCTCTAAATAATATCCATGTAAGTCACAAGCTGCATTTTTGATTTGTCCCAAACATTGGTAGATGGTCTACTCACTACGAAGAAGTAATGTTTCTCTTTATTTCAGAAGAAGTGATTCTTTGTACTTTGAAACTACCTTTTTATTTTCCTCTTGAAATATTTAATAAGCTAACCGCTTAGAAAAAAATCAAATATTAATGCATATACACACCCTTGTTTGGGGGAAAAAAGAGAGATCCTATTTCATAGCCTGGGAGCCAGTGGCTTAGCTGTGCGGTCTTGGGACATTTACAAAAAAAATTTCAGAGCCTCATTTTTAAAAATCCCTTATAAATTTAGAATAGTAAAAATTGAAACTCAATTATAATAGTTACTGAAGGTGGTTAGTAAGTACTTCTGTTCATCCTGGAATTACATTATCTTCTACGGAAAAAGTTGAAACAAGTAATATTTACATTATTAATAATAGAAAAAAACTTTCCCAAATAGTGAATTGCTATTGGATTTCTAGGTCTTTAAACTGACCTGCTACTATTGACAAGCCATTCTGTTCCTTTACTCCATGAAAATTTTGGTTTAGGTGCAGCTTTAGGTTTGCATTCAATTATAACCCTTCCTCCCTTAGCAGCCAGAATCTTTTTCTTCATAGGATTCATTTCAAAAGTTGGAGCCAAAGCTAAAAGAAAAAAAATTATTATTTTTTCCCTTTGTTAAAAAAGAAGAAAAATATTTTTAAAAATACCTTCTGCAATATAGTATTATATTTTATTCCTTTTTATTTATAATCAATAGAACAAATTAATTTCAACAAATATTGTCAGCCACTAATGAACATCCCATACCTAATACTTTTTTTCTTTTATTTAACAACTTTATTGTGATATATTTTATATGTCTTAGTTTGTATATTTATGTTCCCCAGAAAAAGCCATATTCTTTAATACATTCCTTGTGGGAGCAGATGTATTAGTGTGGATTGGGTTGGAACCTATTGGTTCAGTGTCCATGGAGATGTGAACCACCTAACTATAGGTGATAACTCTGACTGGATATTTCCATGGTGGTGTGGCCCCACCCATTCAGCATGGGCCTTGTTTAGTTTACTGGAACACTATAAAAGCTCAGACAGAAGGAGCTCACAGCTAGCTGGAGCTGAGACAGACATTTTGAAGATGGCCGTTGGAAGCTGATGCAAACATTTTGGAGAACGCCATTTTGAAACGCATCCTGGAAGCAAGCAGACACCAGCCATGTGCCTTCCCAGCTAACAGAGGTTTTCCAGACGCCACTGGCCATCCTTCAGTGAAGGTACCCTTTGTTGATGGACACTTTATCGCCTTAAGACTGTAATTGTGTAACCAAATAAACCCCCTTTTATAAAAGCCAATCCATTTCTGGTGTTTTGCATTCCGGCAGCCTTAGCAAACTATAACAATGTCATAAAATTCACCCACTTCAAATGTTTAACTCTTGATGATAACTGTATTAAATATTATAACTTTAATTTAATGTTGTATATATGTATTTACCCTGAAAGTTACATCTAATTCAATTGTTTTGATTCAATTTCAGAAGGGAAATTAACTGAAACACTGGAGAGACTTGAGCACCCTTATAAACACTGGAACATAATCATAGTCAAAACTCTCAACCACACTTTAAATTTAGTGCTTACAGATGAGAGAACTGAAATCTGTAATAATACATAACTTGTCAAAGGTGCCTAAGGCAGTATCAGGTAGGATTCAGAATGGATTTTAGATCCTTCTCGTGAAAGCATGCTCTTTTCATTGAACAATATGTCCTGTTCTTCATTATATCAACAGTTTTTTAGCACCAATTATGTATAGGCACTCTGACAGATGCTGTGGTAGAAAATGCCAAAATGACCAGAGAGACTGATGCCTTCAGGGCCTACCAACAAAGAGTTACAGGAAGAATAGGTCTAATCAATTAACTGAGGATTCCATGAATCACTTGAGTTCAACCTCACCTCAGAGTTCAGACCAATATATACGAACACAGGTTATAGAGACTCATTATAGGTGATTCATTGTTCTACTGAAGACATGTTCCATCTTTCTTTAGGGATCCCCACATCCAGCCCACTGCTCAATCTCCTTGTCTTTTGGCAGACTCCAGGGACATTCTATACATCTATTCCAACACTTTCCAATCATCCGTAACCGTGCTCTTTTGGGGGCATTGTCTAGGTCTAACTATATCTTTATCTGGGCTTTGACCCTTCATAATCTAGTCCAGTAATTCTCAAATTTTATCTATGCATCAAAATCACCTGGAGATATTGTTAAAATGCAGAATCTGCACTTCTAACAAGCTCCCAGGTGCTACTGCTGTGTTGAAGAACATGCTTTTTGCAGCAATGGTCTAGTCTATCCCATTATTCCTTGAGCCTGGATTCTAATAATTGGCAATAAATAAATAAGCAACAACCAATCTTGTGGTGTACCTACCGGAGTGCCTGATACTTTATGTAGTCTCAATAAATATTTTAGGTTATATATTGCTCGTCAAGTATGAGAAACAATTTCAGGATATTACAAAAAAATAAAATTGACCTAGAAAATTAAAATCTTTCTTGACTCTTTCTTAATGAAATGGTTGATTTGGTGTGGTAATTTAAATGACTTCATACTTAACATTTGGATTTCCAGTAGCAGAATCTAGACATGTCCCTGTTTTAAGTGGGAAGGAATAATGAAACATTTGTCTCATCCCAAATAAGAAGAGGGCATGTGTATTTTGTCTTTTCTGCTCTTTATTACATCATAAGCATCTATTAAAAGAAGAACATCCAGAATAGAGTATGGGCACAATAAATATTTGGTGAATGAATGAAATGGATAACTCAGGGAAGGAGAGAGAAGCACTGTTCCTAAAGGAATATTAGATAAGAATAGATGGAGAAAAACATAAAGATGCCCAATAACTATTGATCTGAGACCCAAAAAACTCAAAACGTTTGCTTAATTACTACACAATAGTAATTAAGTATTTGAAGACTTTAGACTTGAGTATGGAGAGATCTTTCCAACTGTCCTGATGGGTTTTCATACTTCTCTTTTCTAACGTATAATGACAAATAAGAACTTTCAGCAGAAAACAGAAAGTTAATGTTTGGGAAAGAATTAGAACCTACCTAATTTCTTCTCTAAGACTCAAAATTACTTATGTCACTTCATACCAAAGTTATGTGCGCCTTCAAAGCCTGCTTGATACTCAAGTAACTACACTAAACACATTACCAAGGGATTTTGACTTTAGGGGCAAGTTTAATAGAGTATGGACCTCTGCATTATAATAAGAGACAGGAAAAGTTAAAATTAACATGGTCTTAACTCTTTTTAAGGATAGTTTTCTTTTGGTGTAGTAAGAATAGAATTGTCCAGACTGAGTCATGACCTGTTGGGTAATCAGTCCTAGAAGAAAAAGCCTGATTACCTGGCTAGGTTACTTATAATACAATTAAACCTTATGAAAGCTACTTTAAATAATATAAAAAGGGCAAGATACAGTAAGACTTTAGTTAAAGTCATTTTAATACAAAATAAAGAGTATGAAAAAGCTGATAGATACTTTTGGTATAAAATCAAAAAGTTTAGTGGATACAATAAATGGCAGAATGGGATGTGGTGGATCATGCCATTCTTTAGAAAAAAGAATCACTCAGGAGGTGTGCTTGTACAGGGGAGGGGGGAGGATAATGGATTCAGTTTGAAATTTGGTAAGTTTTGGATATCTGTGGATTATCCAGATGAACATTCTTATTAGGAACTTTCTATATTGAGTCTGAAGCTGAGGATAAAAATCTGGACCAGAGATACAAGTAACAGGATCATCAATGATTATAAAAGAATAAAAGAGTGGATTAAATTATTCAGGAATAATACAGATTATGTGAAGGACTGGGGAAGGAAATTAAGGAAAGGAACTCTAGGACACAGTAAGCTTTATAGCCAGACAGAGGAAAAGGTGAAGACAAGATAATGAAGGAGACTGAGAAGAAATGATCTGGGAGGTATGAGAGCTTGAAAGAGTCATCAACAACACAAGGGAAAGGAGAATGAAAAGAATAAAACATGAGTAGGAGAGAGACAGGTTGAGGGAAAAATATATATGTTAGGATGAGGTGACTTGAGCAGAGTCATAGATTGAAATGTAGTCAGTGGAGAGAAAGAGGTTGAAGATATGGGAGAAGGGATAATTTGATATCAAGAATCAGGAAAAGTGAAAAAAGAATGAACAGTGGTAGAAGCAGAGGGATTATTTTTGGATAAGAAGAGAGGTATTTCTTCTTCTGGGTAAAGTAACTTGAAAGGACAAGGGTAATGAAGAGAGAGTTTCATGCAGCATGAGAAGTCGAACTATTTTATGCCCAATATTTCAGTTTTCATGGAAAAGAAAGAAGATAATAGGAAGGGGGGCGGGGGATGGTTCTGTGGGGGATAAGGGGCTTGAGGAACGCCCTGAAGGTTTTGAGTAGCAGCTGTAGGTATGAGACTGGGGACCGACAAAGCTAGAAAGGGCTAAAGACCCATCTGAGTCTGCATCACACGCATTGTGATAGTATCAACCTGCACTGTTACGTGATACTCACAGATAGTGTTTCGCTGCCCAGAGGTAGGAGAGGACAAGATTCACAAAAAATGGCATATGTAAATTTCACTTTACCATTAACAAAATGTTAAAAACAATATGCTCTATGTTGTCTCACATGTCTTATAGTGTTCAAACTGCTTAGTTAAAATGATATTATATTTTAATGGAGTAAGATCTTATACATAGTTGGAATTTTTAACCAACATAAGAAAAAAAATGAGTTACTTTTTCTCTATTTAATGCCTTTCAATGAAAGGAAAACTAGTAACATCATTCCATTTCAAACCACCAAAAGTAGTGTGAAATCAAAGATGATCTATGGATACTCTATGATCATTTTTTACATGTTGTTTTCTTGCTGAATGTTTGAACATACATCAGAAATGATACTGACCCAAGATCTTCAACTCAGCATTTGCATAAATGATTCCATGTGTGTTTTCAGCTATGCATTGGTACATTCCAGCATTTTCAAAAGTCACGTCATACAGTCTCAATTCACCTTTATGATACTAAAAAGAACACAAAATAAAACACATTCTTGATAAATTTTAACAGAAACACTTTCATTTAGGTTTAGGTTTAGCTGTATTTTAATGGAGCTATACCATTTTCATCTGCCTCCTCTGCTGAGTGGAGTGGGATTTTCATGGCATGGGGAAGAAAAACCCACTTACTATGCCCAGTGGCTCTTGTCTTATGCATCCTACAGAGCTGAGAGTCACCTTTTTTCCCTCTTGGCCAAGCTGGGAGATCACAGTGGGAAGGTAGAAAAAGATCCCAATGCTGCTACTTGTCCCCAGGACTAAAGGTAGGACTTAAAACTTCACTCTTACCTCTGTTTCTGTGGGGTCATGGAAACAGTGGCAAGAAAAAGAGGACAATATCAGGTGGTGGAGATGGATGAGTAGGAAGAAGGGTAAAAGTGGAACCAAGGAAAAAATAAGGAGAGAGAGAGAGAGGGAAAGAGAGAGAGAGAGAGAAGGTAAAGATAAGATTACAGAAGATTGTTTAAGCTCAAGAAAGATACTTTATGTCCAGTTTCTTGTTTGCTTTTTTAAGGAAGCTTGTATATTTTAGGGCCAAAGTATCCTTACTCTATTAACTCTCTGCTAAATTTATCCCAAGACAACCCTGAAATGGTGCACTCAAAGCACTTGAAAATACATACCGCATATCCATTTTTCAGCCATCTGATTGTAGGAATGGGCTTGCCTGTGGCCACACAAGGCCAGTAGAGATCACTGCCGATATCCACCTCTGTGTCATTGATATGCTCCACCCACTCAGGAAATGCTAAAATGTAAAGGACATGGCAAATGGCACATGAGACTCAACATTCATCACAATTTCCAGAGGATAAATACTACATTTAGTTAATGTTATACTGGAAAATGATATATCAGGTATTGTGCATGTGCTAAAATCAGTGTTAGAGCATTTAAAATTGTAGGTCTGCAGGTAAAGTTTATCCTGCATTATTACAGCATGAGATAAGTGTAATTCAATTCATAATTATTTTCCTATTTGTGAACCATGTTTTGTTGGAAAGATAATTCATGAATAACAAAAATAATTTTTCTCATAACACAAATCTTTCAAATGCCAATTGAAATTTTTAAAGAATTACATCATAATTGATTATGACACCATTTGCTCTCGTTTTGGATAAAGATTCAGATTTTTTTTACATTTCCTCACATATATATTATTTTTATTTTGCAGAACTTTGGGCTAGCTACCACCATAACATCTTACTGTAGGTCTAGAAAAATGACCTGGTCACTTAAATACTCTTACTATATTGCAAACTACATATAGTAGCTCTAATTGGTGAAACAGTGGGTTGAGTGAAATTGAACTCATCCTCATTATTTTATCTGATTTACTTGATAGCTAAAGAAAAATGCTAGGAAAATTAGAAAACTAAGAAATTCCCAAAAGAAGAAAAATATTTCTGGAGAGCAAGCAAGTGGAAAATCTGGGAGTCTTTTTGAGTATTATAAAGTTATTTAAGCTAATAAGTTCAAATCGAGGTAGTTATACAAATTAATATAAAATAAAAAAGGAGGTAGAAGGAGAATATCCTGAGAACAGGGTAGCAGTTTGTTTAATTTTCTTTGAAAATTACAACTTTTATTTTATTCATTTGTGACAAAAGTAATATGTGCATTTTTTAGAAAATATTTAACATGCAGATAAAATAAAAAGAATATAAGACAGTTTTATGATCTTGCCAAACCCCATCAATATCATATATATATGTATCCATATGTTTAAGTATTTACATATTTTAATAGCATATGTAATCTGACTTAGTAGTTTTTCATTATATTTTGTTTGCAACATATGGAGATAAGTTTTAAAAATTGAATATTGGTGAATATATTGATATTAACTGGTCGAGATTTTATTTTGTATATCATCTTAGAAAAACATAAAACAAGCTGTGCCAGTTTGGATATATCATAGCCCCCAAAAGGCCATGCTCTTTGATGCAGTCTTGTGGAGGCGACTGTATTAGTGTCGATTAGTTTGGAACCTATTGGTTCAGTGGTTCCATGGGGATGTGACTCAATCAACTGTGGGCAAAACCTTTCATCGGATTATTTCTAAGGAGGTGTTGCTCCACCCATTCAGGGTGGGTATTTATTGGATCACTGGAGTACTTTAAAAAGAGCCACACAGGCCCAGATGCAGAGCACCTTACAGTGACATTTTGGATAGCAACTGAGAGTGCCATCTTGAAGAGGAGCTGCAGCTAAGAGAGGACAAAATGCCCCAAGAGCAACATTTTGGAGAATGCCATTTTGAAACACAACCTGGGAGCAAACAGACTTTAGCCACGTGCCTTCCCAGCTAACAGAGGTTTTCCAGATACCAACAGCCATCCTTCAGTGAAGGTACCCTATTCCTTGGACACTTTATGGCCGGAAGACAGTAACTTTGTAACCAAATAAACCCCCTTTGTAAAAGCCAATCCATTTCTGGTGTTTTGCGTTCTGGCAGCATTAGCAAACCGGAACACAAGCATATCAGCACCTGTCCTCCCTTGGCCTCACACCACTGATGTGGAGATGCTGCATTACACAGTACTGTGAGAAGTATAAATAATTGAATCACCTTGGTACATTCTACATACGGTTTAATTATGTGGCTTTCTGGCAGTTCAATTAGACCTAAAGATAGAACTTAGAATGTCTCATTAGTAAAAAAGAAAAACAGTTCCCTTAAATTACCTCCTATAAATACCTGCTTTCCCACCTCGGTTCTTCCAAGGAATTAGATATTAGACAGTTCAGAATTCTGCTCTCTCTCGAGAACTGGAGTGCTGTTTTCTTAATGTATTAGACAAAAACAGATCTATACGCTTTAGAAACCTGCTAGAGCGGTAGCTTTAATTAAAAAATTAAGGAGTCTAACCAGAATTTTCCTCTCCATAAGAGGCGGCTCCATCTTTATGAGGATGGAAATCAGAAGTAAGTATAGGAAAAGTTAAATTTTTGTGTGCATTCTTATATCACTACCTCCTATGCTATCCTTCAGTAACTGTGAAGTGTTTGTGGCTCCCTACACCTTTTTCTCACATCTCAACTCCAAGTTTTGTTTGTTTTTTTTTTTGTTTTTATATGTTGTCCCTTTTTATTCTTTCAACAAATATTTACTGGATATTAAAAATATGTCAAGCATATTTCTGGATATTTAGGATACTGTAGTGAATAATTAATCAAAAATTTCTGTCATCATGGAGCTTACAATTTGGGGTATGGAATAACAAAAAAAAAACTTCATATTCTATGGTATATTATATTAGAAGGAATAACTGCCATGTCGAAACTGAAGCAGGAAAGGTAGATAGAGAATACCAGGGCAAGGGCATATGGGAAAATTCAGACAGGTGGTCAGGAATGCCCTCACTGAGGTGACATGTAAGCAAATTTTGCAGGAGGCAATGAAACAGGTTACGCTGATATCTCTGGGGATGGCATTCTGGGCAGCAGGAAGAGCAGGTGCAAAGGCTCCAAGGTGAGAAGCTGGCCTTGTGTGTTCAATGAGCGCTGAGAAAGCAAGTGGCACTGAAGGAGGGGGAGCAGGGAGAGAGCAGTAGAGAGGACAGCAGAGAGGAAACTGGAGAGGAAGGACTTCAACTGGAATCTTTTAGGCTATTATAATGACTCTGGCCTTTAAAATAAAAGGAGGGTTTTAAGCACAGAAGTGCCATGATCTAACTTTTTTTTTTAAAAACGTCAGTCTGGCTACTGGGTTGAGAGTAAGTTGTGGGCTGGGGAGGAGGTCAAAGTGGAAAGTTAAGTGTGCCAGTTTGAAACTGTTGTGTACCCCAGGAAAGACTATGTTCTTTTGATCCACTCTGGTGGGTGTAGACTTATTGTGGGTGGGACTTTTGATTAGATTATTTCCATGGCGATGTGACCCCACCCATTCAAGGTGGGTCTTAATTGGTTTACTGGAGTCCTTAAGAGAACTGAGGGAGAGACAAAAAGCCAGAGCCAGACACAGATGTTTGAAGATGTAATCCAGCATTTGCCCCTGGGAAAAAGTGAAGAGAGAAGCTAAGAGAGAGAGAGAGAAAATGCCCTGAGACATTTTGAAGACAGCTGTTGAAACCATACGTTTGGAATTACTAAGCTAAGAGATGAAGCCCAGAATTTGCCCCAGAGAAGCTAAGTGAGAACCCATAGACTCTTAAAGAGAAAGCCACTGGAATCCAAAGCTGAAAGCAACACAACCCGCAAGCAAAGAACCAGCAGACACCAGCCACGTGCCTTCCCAGCTAACAGAGGTGTTCTGGATGCCATTGGCCTTTCCTTAGTGAAGGTATCCTCTTGTTGCCTTAGTTTGGACACTTTTATGGCCTTAGACCTGTAAATCTGTAACCAAAAAAACCCTCTTTATAAAAGCCAATCCTGCATTCCAGCAGCTTTAGCAAACTGGAACACTGGGAAACCTGTTAAGATACTATGGCAATAACCCAGGAAAGAGATGATGCTGACAGGGATCAGAGGATAGCAGTGTAAATGTAAGAAGTGTCATGGCCTATATTGTATTGTTAAAGTAGAGCTTTAAGATTTCCTGATAAATGAGGTGTGGGATGTAAGAGAAAGGGAACAGTCAAGGACAAGACCAGAGCTTTTAGCCTAAGCAATTGAAAGAATGGAATGTTCTTAAACTGTTATAAAGAAGACTACAGAAAGAACAGATTTAGAAAAGAGCAAGGATTCTGTTTTATACTAAGTTTGATATGTATCAAGTGAATGCTGTTGGGGCAGTTGTATGTCAGTCTGGAGTTCAGGGGAAGGTCTGGGCTAGAGTTTTCAGGGTAGAAACGGTATTTAAAGCCATGAACATGGATGAGATCATAATGGGGATGACTGATATATAGTGGAATTTCAAAGACGGTGAACCCTGAGTACTCCAATGTTGAAATAGCATGGAGTTGAGAAGACAGCAAAGGAGAATGAGAGTAACAAATATGGGACCCCAGGAGCCAAAGACAGAAAGTGAATCATGGAGGAGAGAGAAGTCAACTGTGTTGACTGTCACTGATGGATCAGGTAAGATAAAAACTGAGAGTTGACCACAGCTTTCATAACATATAAGATACTGGCAATCCTGAAAAGAATGACTTAAATGGCTAAGTGGAGATGAAAATCAGAGTGCATTTAGAGAGAAGAAAAATTGGGGAGTACAGAGAAATCTTTCAAGATTTTTATTACTCTTTTGGGGAGACATAGAGAGAAGAAATGGAGGAATAGCTGGAGTTGAAAAGAGGACTTGAAAGAAAGAACAATGAGAGCCACTATAGCTGATGGGAGTGATCCAGCAAGAGCAAAAATTGCTTATGCTGTAGAGAAGGTTTGCTGGAGCAATAAATCCTTAGGTAAATTAGAATGGAAGAATATAGTACAACAAGAGATGTTGGCTTTGGATAGTTGCAGAAACTGTTCATCTATAGTAATAAGAGATGTGGGTAGAGACAGAGCATGGGTAGATGTGAGGTGGGAGCTTGTGGAAGTTCTCATTTGATTTCTCCCATCTTTTCTGTGAAATAGGAAGCAAAGTTATCAGCTGAGAGTAAGGCTGGGAGAGAAGGTGCTAAAGAGTTGAAGAACAGGTGAAGGCATGAAACAGTCATCTAAGAAATCGCAGCAGAAGTGCACTAGGGAAAGGTAGTATAATTGCCAGCAACTCTAACATAAAGTCTGTGAGCATTCATTTTAATTGGACTAATCGACAAGCCATGTTCAAGTTCCTGGGTTTAGGTATTAAGATTGAGAGTTAGATTTAACCAAGGTTAGTCTTTTGCAACGTAGAGAGAGGTGAGAGGTTATGCAGGAGAACGACAAGGATTGATCCTATATTTAAGAAAGTGGCAGATATGGGGTAGAGGAGGTGAGGGCCAGTCAAAACAGTAGGATTAATAGGTAACCAATGATAGGATTAATTATGAATGAAAAGATTGTAGGAGTCAGAGAGTTGGAGGGAGGGAATTGGAAAGACAGGAGGAGATGGTCAGAGAGCAAAATGTTTGAAATTGAATTCTAAATAGATTGCATTTTCTTGTAACATGGAGGTCTGGGGTATGGCCTTGGGAATGGGTTGCTGAGGTAGAGTGGAAGACGGGATCATTGGAGGAGATGAGTTCAAGGAACTGAGAGTCCCAAAATGTTAAAAGTAATATTTATCACTTATGTGGATTTTGATGTCACTAAGCATTAAGTCAGGAGTAGTGATATAGATAGTGAGGGTATCAACATGAAAATCTTAGAGCAGTAAGGAGGACTGACTCATTCCTCTGGTACAGGAGAGGGAGTATATAGCATTGTCTGATGATGTAAGACTATTAACTGGATGTTTAAAGGAAGAGAGAGGGAATATGGTCTAGAAACAGCAATGAAGAACAGAGGGCAGTGGCATTGCAAAACAAATGAGATGAGGGCTGTGGAAGAAAAATAGCCACTGCCTGACAGGACTACAGGGCAAACAGCGTTTTAAGGGGGAGCCAGGTTTCATTTAGAGTAAGACGATGAAGGGGCTGTTCAGAGTAGAAGGTGAGAATATAGGGTATTCTGGTGACTGTGGACTGTGTACTCCAGAGAGCACAGTGCAAGGATTTCAGAAGTTGGGGATGGATAGGAAATGTGGCCTGAATGTGCAGAGTGGTATGGGTATTAGAGTGCAGGAGATGAAGGGGCCATGGAAATCAGGGCTTTTTATGGAGAATGAAATGAACAGAGGAAAAGTGAAATGGGCTTGATCCTAGTGGATTCTAAGCAAATGGAGTGGTGAGGCTGCATGTGCTGGCACTTAATTCTTCCCCACAGAAAAGGAGACCTGGGTGTCAGTGTGTGTGAGTGCGCGGGGGCAGGGGAGGGGGTGGATCCGTTGACCCTGCCACAATGCCCCTTCCCCATTCTGGAATTCCAGCTCAGCATAGGCATCATCTCTAGTTTTTCCTATCATCTGTCTACTTGGTGCGGTTAAAGGGCACCCTCTCAGATGCTGCATCAATATACCAGGCAAATTTCCATCTTGCAGTCTCACAGTTTTCTTCATAATTTTTTGTGTATGCATTTGTGTATATGTAAATATGTATGCATACATTTGTTTGTATGCCCAGCAATCTGTTTTACCAAGCCCTCTAGGTGATCATAATATACTCTGAAGTCTGAGAACAACTGCTTTCAAGTAAGCCATAATATATAGGTTCTGCAAGAAATAAAAAGGTATTGAGAAATGGGATATTATACTGATAAATAAGCTACATTACTTGTATATTCTGAAAATCATGAAGAATGCTACTAACAATCTGTCGCACATATTTATGACAAACATAAAATAAATATTTCATCTTTCTTCATAATGTAATACATATTACTGTTTTTAAAATTATGAATCATTATATACTAGTTTTCCAAGTATGAAAAATGGCTCCGGGATATTATGACATTTATAGAAAATTAAAATAATATATCTACCTTGAACATAAATTCTTGCCTGGAATTTATCCTTTCCTCTAATATTCTCAGCCTCACATTCATATAAGCCTTCATCTTCTAGCTGAATATTGAAGATCTTGAGGACGGCCCCAGAACTGCTAATCTCAGCAGTGCTTGGCATTGGTTCTAGGACCTTCCGCCATCGGATGTCAGGAACAGGACTTCAAACAAAAGACACAAGTGCTAAGTGTCCACAAAATTTAAAAAGCAATTACTTTGTTTATGTTTATAGCTAAACATTTATCTTATTTATTTCCTAAAATGATACAAAGTTAATGTATTTTTATACATGCTAATCAAAAAACACACTTACTTTCCAAGCGCAAAACACTCTAAAGTCACATTTTGGCCCATCAATGCATATACGTCCTTGAATTGAACCACGATATCAGCAGGATATGGTTTTGTTGTTCCTAATATTAAGAGAAAACATTCACAATTATTAAACAGAATAGTTTTTTTGTTTTTTTAACATTGCAATTTGTATAGAGTTAGAACTGCTTCAGTATGGAAGGCTATTCTCTCTACAAGTACTGGAAAACATTCTATCCTGGCAGTGGAGGCTTGTTGGTTAATATATAGCATATAGATAGTATGAACTTCATTAAGTGTCTTCAGTATTATTGGCTAATTCTGATAGCTTCATACCAATCTGACCCAACTCACTAAAAAAATTCAAGAAGTCTTTAGAGAGCATCAAGTATAAGGAAAACTCTGAGCCTGGTGGTATATGGGACCCAGGAAGGACAAAAAATAAAAAACGGAATGAGTGATGAGGGAAGAAAGAAGGGGGTAGTGTAAAAGAAGGAGACAAGGCAAAAAAAAAAAAAAAAAAAAGAGGGAGTAAAGAAGAAGGATCCATGAAGATGAAGGCAAAGGAGAAATAAGATGAAAAATGGAATAAGAGAGGGAAAAAAGAAAAACATTTATTCAGATAGCACTTTGCTTACTAATGTAGATACTTTATTTCATTTGTGTTTTGTATCAGTCCTGAAAGATGTGATATCACTTTGATCTTACAGAGGAAAAACAGGCTCTGAAAAGCTAAATATATTGCTTAATATTACGGTACAAGTGCAAACTTTACACTGCACAATGTGAAAAAGACAGATAGATATGCAATGATCTGAAATACAAGCCCAAACAAAATAAGTGGTCCAAAAGAGTGGTGGTCAAGAAGGATTACTGCAATAGTGTAGGGTCTGTGAGAATTTCAGGCAGGGATGGCATTTGAACTGGACTAGTTCAAGTTGAGGAAATAGCATATTTCGACAAAGCTCCAGGATTTTGCAGGGAATGAAAAAAGGTCTAGGACTTCAAATGATATTAAAGCATATGTAGTTGAATATGAGCTTGAACCCACAATCTGGAAGGCCTGAAAATGTGGCATTAACGATTTTGAGACTAATTTCCTCAGTGGGTAACTACCAATGGGTTTGGGTTGGAGGATTAATGAGTCTTACCTTTAGTTTAAGTAGAGGGCCTTGTTGGCAGTTTAAAGGATGGAGCATGGAGAAAAGAAAGATAGAAGAGAATCAGAGATCTAAGGGAGGATGTTTCATTAATCCACGCAAAACAGACAAGGGCCTGAAGTAGAGCACAGTATCAGTGGGAACAGAAAGGAATCAACAGATACAAGTTACGTTTTAGAGGCAGAATCAACAAGAATGCCCCTTGGATCAATGTTTCATAGGGTGTAGACAAAAGACCCAAATCATCAGAATCACCTGGAATGATCATTAGACGTTCAGATGCCTGCGTCACATCCCAGGCCTGCTGAACCAGGGTATCTGCTGTCTCCAAACTTCCCTGGTACTTACGTACTAACTGAGAACCACTGGATGAGCTGGAAATCAGGGGGAGGGAGTAGATAATGATTAAAAATCCTACCTGGAGTTACTAGAAATATGATATTGTTGCTAAATGAAATGAATACCAGAACAGGAGGCGATAACAGGTGTGTTTGGAATACTTGTGCTTAACATCCTTGATAGCCTTCTATGTAGCAAGTAGAATTAAGGTCTGAATCCAGGAAAATGTTTTGAAGATGTGAATTTAGAATCTTCTGCATCTAGCTACTGTTGAAAACATTTAAATGGATGAAAATATCCAGGAAAAGATTAGAGAGAAGTATAAGAAGGAAGATCTGGTGAAGGATACATAGAATTTTTCCTATAGAGGAAGGTGAGAGATGAAAAGAGAGTGGAAGGAATCCAGGAAATTAGAAGAAGAAAGAGTTCAAGAGAGGCAGAAGAGGTCAACAATGTCAATGTTCAAACAGAATAAGGACTGAATTTTGGATTTGGCAAATAGGAAGTCATTGTGATTATTCAAAAGCTGTATTTCCTTAAATACAAGAGTATGCAGAAGGAAAATGTTAGGGAGAGTTTGAAGATTCAGAAGGAAATAAAATAAGTGATCTAGTGAATTCCTTGAATGAATCAAATGGGATGTGAAACAGAGTAACTGGAGGAATTAACTTGAGCAGGAGGAGAAACATTTCTTCCAATAAGATGAAAAGTAAGAAAATAAGTGCTAAAGTGCATGTGCATTTCTTGGAGAGTGTAGGAAAGAAAATCAAAGGAGTTTTTGTACAATAGTTCCTTTCACTCTGTGAAGTAGAGGGTGAGAGTATCCCTTAAGAAAGGAGGATGTGGGAAGAGCCAGAAAGTCAAAAAATACTTGACTGTATTGAGGAGAATCATCAAAATGGAACCTCAGTGATATATCATTTTCCCTGCTGTCATACAATATTTAGGGATAGAGACAGGAACCAAACCTAAGTCTGTCATATCTGAAGCTGGTATTTCCTGAGAAGCCTGAACTCAGTAATGTTAGCATAGCAGCAAGACAGGGATAAAATTATAAAGTAACCTAATATATTGTGATCTGATTCTCTAGGAGGTAGTGTGCTAAAAAAAAGGGAGGTAGTTCAATTGGAACCTGGGAAAAAGCCATGCATGTGAGTGGTTATTCAACATGATGCCACAGTACCACACCCTACGCTAATTAATTAAAGTAGAAGAGGCAATTTATTTACTTATTTGCTTCATGTAAATAGTCCCTTATAAATCAAAACAATCAAAATGCCTTTTATTTTTCTAATTCTGCAATCACCTTGGTTTGTCTTGATCTAATCATCTGTTTTCCTTCACGAACTAAGAAGTGGGAATGACCACGAAACAAAAACCAACTGTCAGTGATTCCACTGAAACCAATATACTGGCACTTGGCTAATGAACCAGTCCCCGGTGCATCTCTTGTGCTAGAGGCAACTACTCTGAACTCACCACCTGAGGGCAATGTTATTATATTAATCTCTAAAGCAAAGGACCATGCCCTTGACTCCACTCCAAGTGTGACCCTATGTCTTGCCTTGCCTTAGCAGCCAGCTAGGCTCCCTACTGGATATTCCTTCCCATTATTATAAGTAATGTAAGTAAACACATTGGCAAAAGCAGAGTGTAAATAAAATACTTACGTTCAGGTAGTGGAATGAGTGGGATAAATTTGCTGAACACACTCTTTGTAATAGAAGGACTAGATACAAAGCATGAATAATTGCCCTTGTCAGATTCTTCCACATTTGCAATGTAGAGATTGCCATTCGTCTGAGACACAAATCTTCTTTTATCCATCGTGATAAATACAGGAAATTCATTTAGAAGCCAGCGGTAGCTAAGATCGTCTAGAAGAAAATATTGTCTTCTAAATATTAAGCTCTTCCCCAAAAGCGAAGGTTTTGTTTTCCAGAACCAAGCCATCACAATAATCTAATCTAGGCTATTGTAGAGCAAATATTGGACGTAAGCCAAGTAAATGGTGCAAACTTTCTATTAGCTATCATATTTTGAGTGAATATAAGCATTGTGCTAAGCAATTATATCTATCAATATTATTTTATGGATTATTAGTATCATTGCTTCCATTCAATTGAGGGGCAAAATGAAATTCAGAGAGGTTAAACAACTTGCTTAGAATTTCCTTTTATTAAGTAGAATTGGGATTTTGAATCGGAGCCTGATAACTCCAAAGCTCATGTTCATTCTGCCCTACCACAATTCATAAATAAAATCAAGATGACTAGGCATACTGTGGCTTTATCTTTTTCCTTTTTTGTACTCCTGTTTTAAATTATAGATTTAAAAATGAGTTTACATATCCTGTTATGATCACATTAAAAAGTGAAAACCACAGAAAAAGGGAAAAGCATGCAACTGATATTTTCTTAAATACAAGGAAGTTTATCATATGGTAATTCTTAACCACAGGAAATTCCTTTGGCTAAACACACTAGCTGGCTGGGCCCAAAATTGAATTTCCTCTTTAATTTGCTGCTTTTCATACAGTTTTCTATACTTATCTCTCCTCCCTGCTTTGAGCATATGCTCCAGTAATCATTTCATTAATGTATAAGAGGAAAATATGGGCAATACATACTTCTTGGTCATAAAATGATGATTGCCTTTTAAAACATTATGACTAATAGGAATACTATAAGTGGGAATTCCTTTGTTCAGGTTAGAATTTTAGATGTAAGAAGGTGGAAGATCAAGATCTCACAATACTCAGGTCTCTTTTAAGGATGAAATAGTCATGACAAACCATGATTTTGCTATAGGTAACTTAGGGTAACTGATGAGCATGAAAGAATGTTGACTATGAAAAAACTAAAAGATTTGCTATTTAACTGTAAGCCCAGCATGGTTGGGGTTCCATTTAGATTAGTCACGTAATTTTCTCCAGCAACGTACAGCATCAGGAAAGAGAGTTTTGATGATTATATTATTTTGTTTTTAATCATAATTTTTTATTATATAAGAAATATACTTCTGTGAAAAATATAAAATATAAGGAAAGTTAAAAAGAGAAAGATATTAAACCACCATCATCCTCCAACTGAGAGTTATTAACATATATCCTTGTCAACATTTACATCTGTGAAGGATTACATTATTCAGATTTTATTCTTATGCCTGTTTAGGGTTAAGTGAATATCACAGAACAATCAGGATAGAGAGAAACTTAGATTGTTTAAATGATTGGCTTCTTGAAAACAGGCAGGAAGTATCATATTAAGAAAGAAGTATCAAGTAGTCTTTGAGTCAAATGATATTTATTGTAAATTCTAAAAAGAATGTGGACTTGTCTGATTCTGAAATAATATTTCCTATTCACAGTTAAAATTAATATTTTTGCAATGATTTCTGGTCACAATTAAATTTCCCCTGAAAATTATCATAAAAAATCAGGAAACTCTGTGGATTTCCTTTTTATGGAAAGGATGTTCAAAAGTATACAATGTATTTAAGATACCACACACAGAATGTGTTGAGAACAGTCTGGATACTCCATAAACATATGAATATGGGAACCAAGATTTTAATTGTAGAACAAAATATGACTTTGATCAGCCTCTTTAGTTACACCATTACTTAGTTCCTCTAGAAATTAAGACATTTTGTGTCCCAGGAGAAGTTTCAATATTTGAATCTTTAAGAAACAAAAAGTTAGGTTATTGTGGTTCTGTTTGTATGAACATAAGTATTGGACTATAGTGAAATTGGTCTGGCTGATTTAATGCCCAATGTGGATTTTCCAATTTATTTATTTAATAAATACAAAGTATTCTCTATGTGCCAAACATTGCTAAACAAGATAGGCATGGTCATTGTCCTTGTGGGACTTGAAGCCTAATTAATTTATATTTATCTGAAAAATAATAACCTTATTGATAGGCCCATCATTTGAGCACAATAATTGCAATATGTTAGAAGTGATAATCTCTCATTACAACAAAGGTATGAATTGCTACTGCCAATTAAAAATGGGGCAGCCAAAACTTTGCTAGGTTAAATGACTTGTCCAAGGCCATACAGAAATAGGGAGGCAGAACTGATATTCTAACCATCCCCTCCCTACCCAGCCCTGAGACCAAAACAAAAGTACCATGACTAATGTCATAGTTGCCATGGTTAATTTTAGCAATTAAGAACTAATCCCAGATCCAATCCCACAGGGACTCAATAGATTATCTTTTTATCCATGTCTTTTCTAGCCCTATGCAAGTGGTGAAATCAATAATCTCTGAAAAAGCCATCACCTGTTTTCTTCATTGCACTGTTGACAGGGTTAAACAATAAATTAAAATAAAATTAATATTTCAAAAAGAGTAAATGAGAGCACATGTTTAAGAAAGATGCTCTCATCAATAAATGTTTTGAGACTTCCCCTTACTCCAGGAGAGAGTGGACCAAATCACAGGGAAATTTTGTTTTGGCCAATTACAGAGCATTTGGCTAGTTTCATCATATTGTTTGGAAGGACATCACTTATCTAACCTTGCTAAATAATGTATCTTTCTCCTTGAAGTAGATTTGAAGTACTATACTATGCCCAGAGGAATAATTTGCAAACCTTTTAGGATCAAATTTTTTCTTTCCTTTTGTTAATCAACCACAACAATCTATTTATACCAATGAAATCCCTGTAGCTTCCTATTCGTGCTTTGATACCCACAGTAAATCTTAAGACTGTTTAGAAATAAATTTATACCAAGTTATTCTGTGAGCCAATCTGTTCCCTACCACACTCTTTCATTCACACCTATTTTTTGTTCTGACCTTTTTAATCTATTGAGACTCATTTGTGATCATATTCAATAAGTCAGCTGTTACTTTTCCTAAGAGAATTCCCATTTTCTTATTAATTTCTAAATTCACATATCTATTATTAGGTACTTTGTATTTTGTCAGTAGTATCCATCCTTCAAATGATGGACTTTTATTGTCTATATTCTTTCTCAATATATACAAATATGATTTATATTTTGTGAAATATGATACTTCAGTTTCTGACACTGATAGAAAATTAACTGGAAATGAAGCACTATATTTTCATTTTTTGAGGGTCTCGGGGTTTAAGACATCTTAAAATTATCAGCTACTTTATGAAATCTAATAAAACAAAATTTGAATAAGTAAATATACCTTTCTATAAAATGTAACCTCTAGATTCCATCATCAATTTAACAAATACGTTAATTTAGTCTTTCACCATTTTACTCCTTCATTCTTCAAATATTTATTGAACACTAACTCTGTGCTAGGCATGAGGAAATCAGCTGTATATAAAATGTTATTATAAAATTGAATAAACATTTGTTCTGAAATGCACATTGGTGATTGTTTCTAATAAGTGAACTGTTTCTAATAAGTTCAAATTAGAGTTTTCCCTTTGCAGGAACTGTAGAGCACCCAGATCCATGGAAAAACATAATAAATTGTGAGAGATGAGACTTTTTCTTTTCTATTTTTTCATGGATGTTAATGAGAGAAAACATTTCTATAGTTGTAAATCAAAATTTTCAGTGCAGTAAAATACATTTTATTTATTTTAATAATAATGAATCCAAAATACTAAATATACTAAGATATATTTTATTTACTTTAATAATAATACCTTGAAATTACATATCCATTTTATCATTTCAAAATACATTATTTAATTTGAAGCTTGTAACAAGCTCTGTAAAGTAGGTTGCATGGGAATCACTATCTCCAAATTTCAAATGAGAAAACTGAGTTGCAGAGAGTTTACTTGGCATGGCTAAGTTTAATTGACATAGTTATACTGAATCTCAGGTTACCAGATCAGCACCTAGAGCAAAAGGATTTGATAACCATAAATAGTTGCATATATAACACTCTTAGAGCTTCAGAACCAAAAGACAGATTCCTTTGCACCCTCAACCCAAAGAAGTTTTAAGCTGCAAAGCCCAAAACCTTGATTTATCTGCATTTAGGAAGAAGGATTTACAGCATGGAAACAGTAAAATATTACATGCACATACACATATATTATGGTTTTGAAACATATTTCCATTCTTATATTTGAAGGTAGCATGTCTAATGTTTGAAGAATTCATAAAGCTGCTAATAACATAAACTTATAGAAAGAGCTGGAAAGCTGTTCAGGCTCTGCTCTGTGCTAAAGGAAACATCTGAAAGACCAATTTAGATTTTATTTCATGTAACGTATATCTTATTGGGATAAAGAGGTCTCAATAAAGATAAAGAGGTCTCTTTTGGCTTAACGGTTTCAAGTTTTTACCAAGTCAGGGAAAGCAAGATCTTGTTTTGGTCCATGAAATCTTCATTCAGCACAGTGGTTAAGATACAATAAAGTAACGGTGCCTGAGAGTCTCCCCCTGAGTGCCTCTTTGTTGCTCAGATGTGGCCCTCTCTCTCTCTAACTGAGCCATCTCGACAGGTGGACTTGCTGCCCTCCCCACTACATGGGACCCGACTCCCAGGGTTGTGGATCTCCCTGGCAACGCAGAGTATGACTCCCGGGGATAAGTGTGGACCCGGCATCGTGGGACTGAGAGTATCTTCTTGACCAAAAGGGGGATGCAAAATGAGACGAAATAGTTTCAGTGGCTGAGAGATTCCAAATGGAGTCGAGAGGTCACTCTGGTGGACATTCTTATGCACTATATAGATAACACCTCTTAGGCTTTAATGTATTGGAATAGCTAGAGGTAAATGCCAGAAGCTACCAAGCTCCAACCCAGCAGTCTGGACTCCTGAAGAAAATTATATAATAACGTAGATTGCGGGGGGTGACAGTGTGATTGTGAAGACCTTGTGGATCACACCCCCTTTATCTAGTGTATGGATGAGTGGAGGAATGGGGATAAAAACTAAAGGACAAATGGGGTGGGATGGGGGGATGATTTGGGTGTTTTTTTTTCACTTTTATTTTTTATTCTTGTTCTGGTTCTTTCTGATGTAAGGAAAATGTTCAGAGATAGACTGTGGTGATGAACGCATAACTATGTTATCATACTGTGGACAGTGGATTGTATATCATGGATGATTGTATGGTGTGTGAATGTATTTCAATAAAACTGAATTTAATAAAAAAAAAAAAGACACGATAAAGACTGTGAAAGCAAAACTTATGTCAGATAAATCTCAGAGCCTGTTCCTTGGGCCCCTTCCCCTTTCTATTTATACAAATTCCCTAGTTGATTGCAGGCACTGCCATGGCTTTAAAACAGTTTATATAACAGTGACTCACAAATTGGTATTTCCAGTTTGGACCTTGCCCCTGAACTCCACACTCATAGGTAGAACTGCCAACTTGACAACTCCTTTTGGAAATACAATAAACACCTCAGACTTAAAATGCCCACACCTATTCCTCCGTTCTAGGTAATGGCAGCTCTGGTCTTTCTGGAGCTCATGACAAGAGCTTCGATGCCACCCTTGACTCCTGTAGTTGTCTAACATCTCACATAAAGTCCACCAGCAAGTCCACTTGGTTCCTCCTTCAAGATGTATCTAGAATGTAATCATTTCTTCCCACCTCCACTGCCTCCACCGCAGTCCATCATGTGCTGCCTAGATCATTGCAGTAACTTCTAAACGATCTCCTACTTCCACTCTTTTCCCCACCCCTGTCCTTTCTTTAAAAAGTAGCAAGAGTCATCTTTCTATAATTTACGCCATTTCATGTAACTTCTCTTATCAAAGCCCTCTTTGAAAATCTCACTCAAAATAAAAGCCAAAGTAATGACTATGACTTATAAGGCTCTACATGACACAGCTCTTGGAACTCTCTGATTTCATTTCTTACTACCCTCTACCTTATTCACTCTATTTTGGACTCCGGCTTCCTCTGTCTTCCTCCATATCCTATCCCAGGCCTTAGACCTTATTGCTTCATCTGTTTGACATGTCCTTCCCTCAGATACATGTATTGTTAGCTCCTCCATTTCCTTTAAGCCTTTCTTCAAAGTCATCTTCTCAGTGATACTTTTCTAAAATTTTAACCATCCCCTCAATACTTCCTCTCCCTCTTCCTGCATTACTTTTCTTCCTAGCACTTATCTCTCGATTTCTAACATGCTATAATATTTAACAATTTGTCTTGTTTATTGCCTGTCTCTCTCAGTAGAAGATCTCTATGACTTTTTCTCTTTTTCTCACTCATGTATCCCTGTGCCAGAAACTGTACCTGGCACATAGCAAGTGCTCAGAAGAGATTTGATGAGTAAGTGAATGACCGTGTGAAGCCCATCCAGTGTTGAATATGGTCCAATGTAATCACTGGCTATTGATGATAATTTACTTTGCTTGGGGGAAACACTATGTTGATGAGGGCACCTTTTTTCATAGTTTCAGTGGTTCCTCAAGAAAAATATCCTCTCATTGAAAGATCGTCACAACATTTTGGACTTCATAAGTTCCCCCTATATTTATCAATAATAGTCTTTCTTCTTGCATTTGTTACAGTCAGAAACCATATGTGTGTGTAAATGTGTGTGCGTGTGTGTGTGTGTGTGTGTGTGTGTGTGAACCAATCTACCGAATTCCACCTAAAATGATTTATAACAGAGCCAGTTACATTTCATTCTGGTGGAGATGTTTAAAGTCAAATTTATGATATAATATTAGAAATGTGAGAATACAGAGCAATATTTACTTTCTTTCAACATGAAAAGTAGTATTCATATATTATTTCAAAAGAATATATGATAAATAAAAAGTGAAAATAATGAAAGTATATGAAGTTTTCATCTTTTATATTAACACATTGGTGGTTATTATTTTAGTCATATCAGATTACAGAAAACATATGTTCAAAGGTTGAATGAATCCTGTAACAGATGCTAGTTAATACAGCCCTTTTCCTAAAGTGGATGAATATTCTTGAAGATTGTTACTCCTTAAGAGATTAATAATTTATTATGCCTCTACCTCTTTCTCATGTTTAATTACAGTTCATGTTATATTTGTAGATATTAAATTGTTAATGAAATGACTGTTATATATCATCCCTTGGCACTGTTCTATTTCAGTAATAATTTGTACAAAATCTATCATATTTTCTCCTAACAGGAACTTCAGTGAGGACTAATCCAACATATATATATTGTTTAAAAGCCCAAATGATTATAGGACTTTGGAATTAGCCAAAAAAGGAAAAGTCTTTAAGCACTAGAACGTGATCCCTATAAGCTTAAGCAAATATTAAGTCCCTTTTGATTGTATATGTACCATTATTATTGAGAAAATAACAACCTGCCCATTTCATTTTAGAGATGCTTATAGTCACAGAGGAAATAAATTTACCTGGAAAATGGTATGGGGGATCACAGAGAAGCACCATTCCTTTCCCTTCTTTCACTCTGACCTCTGGCCGGTCCTCAGGTGGGAAAGGGTCAAGATCTAATCATGGAAGAAAAAAGAAAACAGTAATAGAAAGAAAGGCATTCATTAAATTTTACTGCTCATCAGCTACCTCACTTTTGAGATAAAGTAACTTTTATTTGGCTTTGTGAAACCTATGAAAGTTAACTTCTCATTTTATCATGCTGGGGTTTGCATATACTATGGAAGATTTCTGTGGTGAATGCACAGCTTATGGATCTTCATAGCAGCCTGTTTAATTACTTGGGCAATTTGGCAAATCTCAGGAGATTTCAAATATCCTAAAGACCTTTGCTTCAGATTTAGGAAGACTTTCAATAAGGGTTTCTGGAAATATAATGGGCTTAGACAACACCAAAGAAAATACGTAGCAAGGAATGGCTTAGAGGAAGGATGCATTTGAAATGTACATTTCCCTTCTTAAGGGAGGACTCAGATGTTGGGAAGGAATAAGGTAAAAGGCAGGATCCTAGCTGGGGAACTTGAAGGTCACCAATGTCTTCCTCCTTTTCAAATTTTTGGTTTTCCTCAGTTCTCATTTCCATTACTCTTTTCTGTGTATTTAGAATTCACAATTTGCTTGATTCCTTCATAGTGCATGAAGAAATTTTGATGAAGCTAGAAAGTAAACACCTTCATTTCCTTCACTGATTCTTCATTTCATTTACTGATGCTTCTAACATTTGATTCCTGCCTCTCCTCCTGTTCTTTACTTGTAATCAGTCTCCAAATTGGAATATCTAATTTTTACTTCTTTCAATATATTGTATACCACTGAAAAATCATCTCTTCTAATTATTACTTTCGTGCAGAGGACCCATCAAATCTCCATCTCCAGTCCTGATGTTTCACTCGAATGCCGTTCCTATCCTGAAATGCCTACTTGACATTTCCACTTGAATACCTTAATGTCACCATAACCTCTGCGTGTGAAACAACCATTTAAATGCTTTCTCCCATCTTTGACATTTGTTTTACTTCTTCACATCCCATTTTTAACAAAAGCAAACTATTTCTGCCCTTTAACTAGACTTTCCTTGAAAAAAATATTTAGTGGTCGTCTTTCTTTCAGAACAATGCATTCTGTCAATTCTTTCTTCAAGGTTTTGAAAGTATTATTTAAATTCCTGATGGCAGCATGCTAATTTAATCTGATTTCTCACTCCCCTCCTGGTAATCAGTACCATAGAGGTCTTCTTAAAGCATCATTCTAATCCTATCATCTACTCTGCAAAAGATTTAAACCTTACCCTTAAAATCAAATACTGAACATCACCTGATCCAACCCCTCCCCCAATGTACAAATCTCCTCTAGAACAACCCTAACTTTTAGCTTAGCACAGTGTTTCTCAAACTGTTTTTCATTATTGCCTCCATAAGAGGAAAATTTTAATTTAGTTTTCATTTTAATTAATTAATATTTACTTTTTCCTAACAAGAGAAATTAAATGCTAAGGAATAAGATTTTATCAGGTAGATTTGAGATTTGGAGCACCACAAACCATTAGGATATAATATATAAGATGTTGTCTCCTACCAGGAATTGATTTTCATCCCCTGTGGGTGATAGTGTGTCCCTCTGAGAATGCATGGTATAGCCCTTCCATTGATGTGAGCTTTTAGGGAGCCATTCCAGATCCTCCAGACATGGTCTTGGTTTACTTCCTAACATCATCACTCACTATTTCAAGTGCATTCGTAACACCCCTCTCCGTGACACTTTGCTCTCTTGAAAATTTTTCTTCACCATGCAACAAAAGCCTGCTTATTCTTTAAGACCCACCTCCTCTATGGGACCTTCCCCGCACTGTCTTTCTCCTTGATTCCTCTGCTTGCTCAACTCTTATAACAGCATTTAGTGATATCTACTTACAAAATTACAACAAACATCCTTGTATTTTCATTTAAAACTTTCATGGATACATGACTTATCTCCTACCAACAAACTGCAACCTGTTTATGAAGAAAGACCGTGTTGTCTTTACTATCCCACACGAAAAGCACTCCATACCATTTGTTGGACTACTGAGGCAAGAGAGTCCACTTTCATTGAGAATGGTCAGAGGAAGCATTTTAATAGAAGAGAAAAGCCCAAAAGAGTTGACCATCACAGATTTAGTTCTCTAATTTATATAGCTTTGTTTTCAATAATGAAAACACATTTAATTTGTACTTCACCTAAGTACACTTGCCCTTTTTTAAACTAACAATTACTTACATCCAAAGCTCAGGGTTGCTTCAGTGCTTCTGACCATCCCATAGTTATTTGATGCTAAACAGTAGTATATTCCAGCATCTTTCTGTTTGTCAGGATTGTTGATGACAAGATTTCCTCCTACCATACTGTACCGATCACTTGTCAGATCAATATCTCCATTATTCATTCTCCATCTATGAGAAAAAGAAACAAATGTCTTATCAAAGGTCATGAGGCCTGGAAACGGTACAGGGCTACCATCGATTTAAAATAATATGGGTTCAGTTCTGTCTGAAGTCAGATGATTAAGTAGATGACTCAGGGTGGTTTTTCTTCATACCCTATAATTCTGTGTCTCTGGGCTCATGATTTATAATTTAGCTCAGGCACAGAAAGGTAAATGTTAAAGTGCATGACATATTTCCTCTTTTTTTCAAGAGGCATTCCCAAGGACAAATATTTCATTGGGTTTTGTTCCATATTTTTTTTCTTAATAGATATATATGATTATAAATTATAACTATCTATGCATTGGATGCACATATATGCAGATATGTTGTATAAAATGTTAAAATTACTTCCCTAGCAGAAATAAAATACAAAAGCTCAATATCTGATACTAAATATCAAAGTAATTTTTCAATAACACAAACTAATTGAACTGAGTTCCGCTCAGTAAATGGCACATTCTGACCACTAGAGGTCGATCACACAATATAGAAATGACGAAAGTCAATTGGGTCTCCTGTTTCCAAGTCACAAATATACCAGTAAAACCAGATTTCCTTCAGCCTATTATTAGTGGTCACTTGTGCCTTTTTTCATTATTCATGGATTATTACTGGTAAAGGAATTTTTTTTCCTTACCACATAGCCCCAAAACAACATGGGTGGTACATGTTGCAGATAATCAGATCATTAATCAACGAGAATTGTATTATAAACAAATTGACTAGAAACAGGAATCTAACTTTCCTGGTGAAATGAGAACAATGTCTGTAGAAAATAGTTTTCAATTAAAGTAACCACCTGACGAAACTTACAATCATTCTGGATCAGGGTTTACCCTTCAACGTTCCATGTCCTCAGCAATGTCAAGGTCAAGCGCTGTGGTCAAGTAGTTGCTTGTGGTTCAGTGACCACCTCCTTCATGGCCTGGCATGTTTCTGATTAGGGTAAAAATCTTGCCAAAGGGTCTAACTACTTTAGAATTTATTTTATGAAATTGAATTTGCTGGAACATTTTAAGTTTTAATTTTTACTGTGTAGGAGATGGTTTAAAAGAAAGCAAGGAAAACTGTGTACTTTTGCATTTGTAAAACCTACCAAATTCCAACTCAAATAATAAATCCTCCCTCTACTCACAAATGATGGGCATATTGTCCCTGCCCGAACTATAAAGTGTCTAGTTCTTAGTCCTTGTCAAGGTAGAGGGTTTCCTTGCTGGGCAACTCCAAATGTTGGAATACTTTTCTCAGTTGTGTTGACTCCAATTTTTTTTTTATTGCCCTAACTTCCTCTCAAATATTCTAATTCTGCTCTTGGTGTCATATAATGACTCAGTTTTGCCATGTTAGGGTAAGTTCACTGGCATATTTTCAGAAACATTCACTATTCTTGTAATCCCTTTCACACTGCCGTAAATACAGTTTTTATTGTAGTTCTTGTTATTTCAGTGGTAGGGAAAGATAAAGGAGGAGTCACAGCTTCAAGGCTGATAAAGTTCCCTGATGTGCCTCTCAAGATGTTGTCATGAATAACAAATTATCACAGAAAATGCTTCAAACATAAAACTACTGGGTGAATGACAAATTGCATGATTACCAAGGTTAGCATGGTTTGCCCTGAATATTAAGGGAATATTAAAAACGTCAAGGGCCCTTTCCCGTCAATCAAGCTGCACCACAAGATGAATTTTTTTGCTGTCAAAAGCAGGCTGCCTTCATAACAGAATGAAGCATCTACTTCTCCCCTCCAGCTCTCTAAATTATTGTGAGAATAGTCGAGCCAAACTTGCCTGGGAGCTTTGAGTGCTGGTGAAACCTGTGGGAAGCACTAGATGATGTATTTGCTAAGAGAAGCTTTGCTTCTTATCATCTTTGCAGAGAAAAGGGCAAGGTAAGGAAAAGCACAGTGCCATTCATGTTCTTAGAACACCATCTGAAAACAACCCCTTCTTTTGTGCTGCCTCCAGTCCAACTTGGAAGGCGATTTGTTAAGGATCCATGTATGAACATCAAGGACAGAGAGTCACAGAATAAGCATCACTGAAATAGTTTTTGAGCTTCTATCAACCTATCCTGATAGATACACACTGAAAAGATTATATGCTTCTTTGGAAGTGTCAGTGTTTCAATCTTGGATCTCTGATTTACTAGGTCTTGAGCAAGCTAATTGACTTATTCAGGACTCAGCTTCCTCTCCTGTAAAATTAAGTGCTTATATTATACATATTCTACAACTCCTATTATATATGATTCCATGTTCATGACTATGTGCATAGGCTGTCATAATGCATGCCTTCAGGATAGAAATAAGTCTAGCCCATCAAATATTTTCCAAATAAATGTGTTATATTTATAAAATATCTACCTATATTGCACTCCCATGCATGAAATTGAAACAACAAAAATAATTTCAAAGGGATGGTGATTTTGTATCTGAATTTATATATTGTTTTAAGAAATTATTTTGTAATTGTAGCCAGAGGCAAAAGAAAATGAGTACAATTAGAATTCAGTGGGGAGTGGGTGGGAAATCTCCCTTTGTTAATATTTTTATTACAATGGAATTTTATTGTCTACCTGGGGAAAAAGAAAATCTATTAAAAGCAACCTTGTTGAGTGACAACCTTCAATTAAATCAGGTGACACTGACATACTAGAGCACCAATTTCCCCATCAATCATTTGCTTTGTCTTCATGGAATCATTTCACAGGTGAAATTCAAATCCATTGGCATTTGGTTAATTTTTTAATCGCATGCTTTGAATCAGACAAGAAACTGTTATGTACTTTTCTGAACCACTGGAAGAAGAAACCACATTGTTTCTTTTTAAAAAGTTATTTTTGATAACATCAACATGTGTAGACGCTGATATAGATTGCCTTGCATGCAGAAATATATAAGAAATTCTGTGTGGTCTGAAATACATCTTTTAGACTCTTGAAAACAGTGATGCTTTCCAGAATTATCCATGCAAGCTATTTGAGTATAATTACTAGAGAAATATTCATAAAACTATGAATTAATATTCACAATGTATATCATTCAGCATCTCTATGTGTGAGTTATCCAGGTCAATGTATACAAGAACATTTTATATTTAAATTGTGCACGAATTTCATATAACCATTTGCCTCCTAATGACTGGTCTCCATTAGATAATTTTTAATGAATAATGCAAATGCCACTGGCATTATCTACATCTGTGCAGGAAACAGTAAGTGAATTATTTGTAGTAAGTGAATTATTTGCATATATTCAAGAGAAAACAGGTTATCTGTGCATTAGCTTTATTAATGGCTTTTAATGGACATTTTTGTTAATGTCCATGGACTTTGTTAGAAAGCACTATATTTTTGCTTTTCCTCATTGATGTATGGTCAGAGATGCTGATCTGAAATCTGTAATTCAACACTCCATTCTGAAGAGAACACTGAGGTACATTACTTGTAAACTGGGAAAGGGCTGGCTCGTGCCCTACAGTTGAGTGAAACTTTTCCTTCTGTTGATTCCTCTGGATAAACAGTGTTGACTGGCTGTTCTTCAAAAATTGGTCCAAATCCTTTGTCTTCCTCAGAAACTGGAAGATAAAAAGAAATTATTTTACACTGTGCTGTTTTATATGTCAAATAAAATTTTGATAAATTGAAAATAGTTATTTGAAAAATGTCAAAAACACAGAATCTCAATTTTTATTCAAAGCAAAGCTATTTGTCTCCATATCCTTGAGGAAAACATTCAGGTTCTTCATTCAAAATTCTCCTCTGCACAGCTCCAATCATTTTCTCCAAAGTACCCTGTGATTCAGTCATGCTTAAATATTTGCAGCTCCTCTTACCAGCTGTCCTTTCATGCCTCTGACCCTTTGCACATGCTTTTCCTCTTTCTGGAATTTTTGACCTGACCACAGAATCAGTTCCTTAAGAAAGCCAACTCTGCTGTGGGAAAATTAAACAAGAACTGAACCAGGAAAGGGAGTATTTATTTTTTCTAAACCTGTGATCAGCCCTTACTCAGAGACATCTAGAACAATAAAAGAAACAAAATTATATGGCTATGAAATCTGATCAACTGGTATAAAATCCATTACAAACATCATCTAACTTCCCTTAACAGACCGTTTCATTATGTCATTATTTAAATCTTGCTTCAGCACCGCTTAGCATTGTGCCTTTGGAAAAACTGCTTAATCTCTCTAAGCCTCAATATCCCCATTTATAAAATATGGATAATAATAGACTTTACCTTATAGGGCTACTGTGAAAATTATTTGAGATGATGCATTTAAGACATTTAGTCATGTCCCTGGCTCTAGTCCGCTCTCAATATATTCTGATTTTGTCAATATTTTTATGAATTTGCCAATCCTTTTAAAATTTAATTTATATTTCTCATCTATATATATGTATTTGTATATATATCAACTCAGACTTATCATGAATCATCTAAAAGCCAGAGTCCATGTTTCATTCACTCTTGTAGCTTCAGTGTTAGTTTTGTGTTGTTCTGGTCACTCAATACATATTTGTTCTAAAATGAAATGATTAATGAAATCCACAAGTTAGTTTCTCCTAGTATGAAGCATTAACTTCCCAAAACTGACCCAAAATGTTTCAGAGGAAGATGCCTCATTTTAGTTGAAATTTATTGAAATTGACATTCCAGAATTCATAGACCTTACTCACATTCCTTAACCACAGTCCCACAGGAAAATGATTTCAGATAGCAGGTAAATCACTGGATCAGAATCAGAAGAAGCAGAGGAACAGAAGTTTGGCCCAGCAATACAATTTTCTAGCTGTTGTTTTATGCAAGCTGTTTGTTGTCTGTAAACATTTGCTGCTTCTTTTAAAGAAGAAAGGAATAGGGGTACATGGCCTAAGGACCCCATGAGCCTACTGCACTGATAACATCACGAGTATGAAGTACTCACAGAAGTTCTCTGCTAATGATTTTAAAAGTCCAGCTCTGGGTTGCCTCTAGCTCCATGAAATTGTGAAAAACAGAAATACACCTGATGTTTTCTTCTTTGCTTCTAATTCTTTTCTTGATGATGCCCTATATTTTCTGGTCTTTCAGGATGTAAACAGCACACCAGGGAAAAATGAAGAATGAATCCCACATCCCTGATAACTTAAGAGACTTTCATTTTGTACAAATGTCTCGATTTTACAGTCTCTGAAAGAAATGACCTTGTACTTATCTAAGATTGTAGCATATGCTGTTTTTCTTTCCACTTGGACAACTTCCTAAAATCTTCTTTGAGTCCAGCTGCACAGCTTTTCTGACTGGAGCAATTTGTAACACCCGCTGAACTGGAGCTCCTGTTGGTCCTTCCCATTTCAAATAAAATGTTTAAAAAGACAAATTCTAGCCATATCAAGAGGAATTCACCTCTACCAGTATATTTAGATTATTTTCTTGAAGGCAAATAACTTTTATTCCCATTCTACCACTTGCTGAACAATGATTTTAGTGTGAATTTGTCAATTTCTTTGAAAAATACTAAATAGATCAAATATTTAGATGACTAAATATAAACACAGTTTTGAAGAATGCAAAGTCTGTAAATAAATTCTAAGAAAATTGTACTTATATGGCAAACCTACGTCATTATTATTTTCACCAAATGACAAGATCATCAGATCCAAGGAGAATTGAAGCAGTTATGCATATAATTTTAAACTGAAGATCACTAGTCTTCACAGGACTGGGACCTTGAGTTTCCATTTCTTATATCAATGGTAGGATAAGAATTTTAATGATCATCTCAGGATCTACAGTTTGATGAACTACACATACTAGTTCGCCATAGTTCATCCAATGACTTTATTCTTACCCTGGATATGGCAAGGCATTTTTAGATACAACACTAAAAGCATGATCCATGAAATAAAAAATTAATAACTGTACTTTATCAAACTTTAAATACTGCTTTGTGAAAGATACTGTTAACAGAATCTCAGGTCTCTGAGATTAGGGATTTTCCTTTGGGTCTTCTCCAACTTGTATTCCACAAGCAGCAAACTGGAGATACTTTCAGCTAACTAAATATGTCCCATTTAATAAAGAAGATATTATAGTGATTGCATATGACTTTATAAAATCCAAACTCTGAGAGCTCAACAGGTACAGAGTTGCATTAGACAGAGACTTAACATTCTTGTATATCCAATATGGAAACAGACATCCTGACCCGGCTAGCATCTGCTTCTATAATGCACTCAAGCAGTGCCAATATAGGAATGGTCATAATCCTGATTTCTCAACTTAATTTACAGTATCTTTAGCTTCCATGAAGAACCTATTTTTATCACTTGCAAGTAAGGTGAGTGTGATGGTTAGGTTCATGTGTCAACTTGGCCAGGTGATGGTGTCCAGGTGTCTGGTCAAGCAAGCACTAGCCTAACTGTTAAGGCAAGGCATTTGTAGCTGGTTAATAAACCAGAAAGCTGGTTTATTAAATCATCAGTCAGTTGGCTGCAGCTATCACTGATTACATCCATGAAGGGCGTGTCTTCCACAATGATAGAATGCAATCAGCTGGATTTAATCCAATCAGTTGAAGACTTTTAAGTAAGACAGAGGACCTTCACTTCTTTGGCTAACCAGCGAAGTGTTTCCTGAGGAGTTCATCAAAGTTGCCAGTGTTCCTAAGGAGTTCATCGAACATGTTCATCAAAGTTGCCAGTTTGCTGCCTGAGGAGTTCATCAAACATCTTCATTGGAGTTGCCAGTTTGCTGCCTGCCCTACAGAATTTGGACTCATGCATACCCACAGTTGTATGAGACACTTTTACAAAATCTTATATTTGTAGATATCTCTTGTTGATTCTGTTTCCCTAGAGAACCCTAACTAATACAGCGAGTTACGTTCATTCAGAATTACCTTGACTATTTAACATACTATAAGGTGCCTTCAAATATATCAAAGACAGGTTGACACATGCATACCTCTACATAAAGATTAGCTGGTATATTTGCATATTTTAATTAAAAGCATAGGCTTAAATATATCTTTTGATATTATATCTGTTGATTTTAAGGTGTGCATTTTTGAAATAAAAATTAATCAGCTTTTAAAAACAGAGGATACATTTTAAGTAGTTTTGTCATCTTGATTACATGTATTAAAAAAGAAGTTTCATTTTTTTCTAGAAAAAGTGCCAGCAATGTAAATTTACACTGTAAAGAATGCTAATAATGATGCAGCTATATCTATTGATAGACAATCTTTCAAAGCATTTAACACTTCTTGGGTGAAGTTTTTAGGCCAAATTGTACAACATTAGTGCCCTATACTATGATCTTTTCAATGACAAGTACTTTTGACAAATTAGATACACACTTCCTAATACTCTCCTTCCATTTGCCCTTTATAGGAACAGACAATAAAACATTTAAGGGCAAAAATATGAAGCTAATTTCCAACAAAATTTTTAAAGTCATGTTCATATTGAGAATACATTGTATTTAAGATAGTCCCCATTTGCCCATTTCTTAGGTCAAAAAGCAGAAAAGCACACACTTCACATCATGTTAGTGTTTCTGGTATTATTTTGCAAATATATGTTTTGCATCTTCCTAAAATGTTCAAACATGAATAAAATAATGTATTCCATTAGGTGGTTTAGCAATTTTTTCTATACATTTTACTTGGGGAATATATGTGGCCCCATGAATGAATCATTTACTCAAAGCAAACATTTGTATTGCATTGCCATGCTCAGTGTGAACTCCTGAATGTGAATCTCATAAACCCCTGAAGAGAACACCTGAGCTCATCACACTGTTAAAACTCAACTGAGACAGTCAGATCAAGAGAAAAGAAGAATTTTTAAAGATAATACAACACAGGGCCCAGCAAAAGATCCATTAATGCAGGCAACATCCTCTCAACACACTGAAAATGCACCCATACGTTGCTTTTTTATAGCTATGGAAAGAATTAAATGATAAATTTGGATGTTCTGGAGTTTCCTGGGGTTAAAGGGCACAAGAAACAAGAAACATATTATATTAAAAAATAAAAACTAAGATTTTTAAAACTGTATGCCCTTTTTCTTAAACAATTATTTAAAAGGATGACAAAATTATAAATGACTTCTCAAGCTAATTTAGGATTTATACTTCATGTCACTCTTTCATTTGACTTACTCATAATGCAAATTTATTTTATTTTCTAACATTATGGGGTGATTATCACTAATCTTAAATTTGACCAAGAAGATGAATGAGAAACCAACATAAATCATTTATGAATATTTTCAGTTATATTTACAGATATAAATGACAGGTAAAAGCTGCTGCTTTTTCCAGTACTGTTCTCACTTTTGCGAATAATGTAATCAGTCATTTATATATTCTAAACTGTGATTACTTCAAAACTCACTATGTAGAGATAGACCACTGTAATCTTGCTATCCTATTTTATTTCTGGAAATTGAAAATATAATTGTGCTTGAATGTTTTTATATTCATTTATATTCATTTTGAAACAAATTCTATTTCTCATTCTATAATATGTCATCTCAATCTGTTAGCTATTAAACATAATTTTACATGAGTATGTTGTAAGAAAAGTCTCAGGAAAAATCTATTAGGAAAGAACAAGGACAACAAAATTTGAAGAGAGTCTCATATTATAATATGGGGTTACAGGATGGGAAGTGGTGCAAGCTTTCTTGATATCCAATAAACTCTAAATCAGGGAACATTTAAGTAGTCTTAACACACACTTCTTCCAGATTTTATGGCCTCTTCATGGTCAACCTTTCCCCACCAATAACAGAAAAGCTATGGTTAGGGCTTGGGCTTTGAATATTCTGGTGCCCCAGTCCTCTAAGGGGCTATGGTTTTGGTAAACAGGTAACATTGTAATAATTCACCATAACTAAAGCACGAAGTAAGGAGTTGGTCACAAAAACATGCAGTAAACCAGTTACTAGAATGAAGACAAGGATCAGGCTAGCAGAAAGGTTAAGTGGCCTAAGTTCTCCTGTGCTTGGTTTCACTGCCCAAAGTCTATCATGTCTCTTCATAGCAACAACTTCTATGGCCTGTAGTTTCACCTCTCCAGACCCGAGATTCTGCAAAATTGGCTGGGCATCTTCCCAAACCTACCACATATCTGACCACATCCCAATATTTAGTATGCTCTAGCTGGTGGGCCTACTTATAGGACTCAAACTGTCTCAGGTTGCCTCAGGCCTATTTCAATTAATGAGGTTATAAGGGACCATATCACAAAACAGTGGTGCGCCTTTGACTGCTATGAAATCACAGTCATAACTAGAAATATAAAAATGTGCTGAAAATATTGCCAAGTAATTGATCTGTGTCTACTGAAAAAATAACTGGGAAATTAGGGTATAACTGCTGCAAAGATGGGAAATTCTGTATCTGCTTTCCATATCACCAAGCAATGAAGAGGTTTTTGATATTTTTTTCTGATTTCAGCCTTGTAAATTAGAATCATATTATAATCCTGAATGAAAAAAGTATAGATTATTTTGGATTCTAATTCTTATAAAATAAATACTACACTGCTCTTTCTTTCCCTCCCTTCACACTATTTCTCACTGAATTACAAAAATATTAAAAAGATATTTATTTTTATTTTAGTTTAACCTCAAATTCCTGGAATAACTGCAACATATTTTTTCCCCTAAACTAAGGTAAAAGTATAAAAAGAGTGGAATAAACATTTAAAAGGTATTTATTCTCAAAGGATTGGATTATTCACAAAAAGCTGAACCTTACAGATTGGCTCTGTGCAACTTAATTTATTCATTCTCTTTTCTTTATAACGTAAAATGTTTCTTTCACAGAATCTCAAAAATGAAAAAAAGAATAAATTTTAAAAAGGAATGGGCAAGAGTAGGATTAGTTTTGCTGGTTTTGTTAGAAACTTTGTAGTATTTTACTCTTAAACTAATAATGTTTATGTAATGTTTTAGTACATATAATACATTATTTAAAAACTTAAGTCAGCTAGGATTTTAATAATGCTTAAAAACAATAGTAAAAAATAAATTACCATATATGCTGGACAATATATTGGATAAAACTCTTTCATTTATAAGTGGAAAAAATCTCAATTTCAACTCATCTAAGTGATGTAGCAGACACTCTTGATTGACTAATCAATATCTGTTCTCCCCTTCTACCCTTGTGGCCAAGCTCATATTTCTTCAAGTGTTAACCTGTCCTTACATGACTCAGAAAAATTGACTAGTATTAATTCCATTACTCCTGCCAATGATGGGTTTGGTGGTAAACATGTGACCCAGCTCTCAACACTGAGATGTTTGGAGATCTACCGAGAAGTTTCTGGGAAAGTTCTCCTTATTTTTAAAAAGAGAGATAAGAAAAAAATAACCCTCTTTACCTGTCGATGTTGTTATGTCTATCTGTGATGCCTAGAACTGCAGCACTGCTGCTAGTATGTCATGTATTATGACTGAGAGTTAACCACTGAGTTAAAAATGTATATGTCAACAATAATAAGAAATTCAATGTGGAAGATGGCAGAGTGGTGAGGTCTAGGTTGTAGTTACTCCTCAGGGGCAGTTGGTAGAAAGCCAGGAACTGTGTGGACCAGACACTGCAGAGGAATTTGAGATTGGACACTCTGTACCACACTCATGAACGTGTGGAACAGCTGAGATCAGCGAAATCCGTAAGTTATCGTGGTTGGGGGGGGGGGCCCTGCCCTTTCCTGCCAGGCACAATCCCAAGGGAGGAGGGGCTGTCGGTGCTGGGAACCAGGAGGGAGAATGAAAGCTGCAACCATAGATGAACTGAGAGCAGGCACTGGAAAATCTGGGAGCAGTCAGCCCAGTGGAGAGGAGATAGGGCTAGCAAAACAGCAAAAAAATAGAAAAAGAATAAAAACAGACTTTTTCGAGTCAGGTGAACATAATACGGAGGTCAGGGCTCAAACGGAATCAGACACATATGCAAATCCAGGTAGGGAGAGCCCTTGTCTGAAAAGCCACCTTCTCTGCTTTCTTGATTGCTCCTTAATCGCCTTCAACTCATGGTCTTTTAACATTTCAATAGCCCACTAGATCTGCAACAACTGTAAATAGTCCATACTGGACCCTTCCTGTTTTTTTTGTTTTGTTTTGTTTTGTTTTTTAATTTTTTTTTCTCTCTTTTGAAAACAGTTACTTTAAAAGGCCCACTACAGAAAGCCTCAAAGACTTGCAATTTGGGCCCAGGCAAGAGCAGAGCTAAAATAGCTCTGAGAGACAAAGCAATAAGTCTGGTGGCTGAGAAAATTTGCTAAACACCATAACTTCCCAGCCCTTTGGGGAGCTCAGATCCCAGGATTTGGAACTTCTTAATCAGCTCCAGTCAGACATGCCCCAGATTGGGTTAGGGTCACCTGGAGAAATAAAGGCTCCCTACTTCCTCACACTGGTGGGGGAACTGCGGGCTAGCAAGTGCCACCTGCTGGACAGCATAGGAGAAGCACAGAGCTAAAGGCCACAGAGGAGTGTCTCATTTTCAAGGAAACTCCATACCCTCCTCCCAAGACCTGGGTCTCTCTGGTCTAGGAAAACCTGACTGGGGCTGACTATATCTGAGGAGATCACCACACAAAAAGGCTCCATAGAGGCAGGGCAAGAAACAGAAAAACAAGAGGTGAAAAACTCTGATCAGCTAAACAGAATCTAAGTTAAAGGTCTAGAATAAGCTGAACTAAACACCAAAGGTTAGAGAACAAAGCTAACCAACAAGAATATCCTAGGTAAAAGAGTGAAAACAAGCTCCAGAATAAACTAATCAAGAAAGGCAGATGCCTAGAAAGCTTAAGATAATGAGCCATACTAGGAAACACGATGTGCCGGTTTGAATGTATTATGTCCCCCAGAAAAAGCCATATTCTTTGATGCAATCTTGTGGGGCAGACATAAATAGTGGGGATTAAGTTGGAACATTTGAATTAGGTTGTTTGCATGGAGATGCACCCCACCCAACTGTAGATGATAACTGATGGGATATTTCCATGGAGGCGTGGCCCCACCCATTGAGGGTGGGCCTTAATCAGTGGAGCCATATAAACGTGCTGACTCAGAGATGGAACAGAGTGCAGCTGTGACTGACGTTTTGAAGAGGAGCAAGCTTGCTAGAGAGGAACGTCCTGGGAGAAAGCCATTTTGAAACCAGAACTTTGGAGCAGACGCCAGCCACGTGCCTTCCCAGCTAACAGAGGTTTTCCGGACGCCATTGGCCATCCTCCAGTGAAGGTACCCGATTACTGATGTGTTACCTTGGACACTATATGGCCTTAAGACTGTGACTGTGTAGCCAAATAAACCCCCTTTTTATAAAAGCCAATCCATCTCTGGTGTTTTGCATTCCACAGCATTAGCAAACTAGAACACACGAGAATATGGATCAGCCAAAGGAACAAACTAATAGTGCAACTGAGATACAAGAGTTGAAGCAATTATTGCTAAATCAATTCAATGAGCTGAAGGAGATGAAGGATATAACAAAGGCACTGAATGACCATAAGGAATAATTCACAAATTTGAGAAAACAAATGACAGAACTTATGGGAATGAAGGGCATAATGGAGGAGATGAAAAAGACAATGGAGGGATACAACAGTAGATTTGAACAGGCAGAAGAAAGGATCAATGATTTGGAAGACCAGGCATCTGAATTCACACACATGAAAACAGATGGTGAAAAGGCTGGAAAAATATGAGCGGAGTCTTAGGGAGCTGAGCAACAACATGAAACGCACAAACATACGTGGTACGGGTGTCCCAGAGGGAGAAGAGAGGGAGAAAGGGGCAGAAAGAATAATAGAAGAAATAATCACTGAAAATTTCCCACTCTTATGAAAGACAGAAAATTAAGAGATTCAAGAAGTACAGTGCACCCCAAACAGAACAGACCCCAATAGACATACTACAAGATACTCACTGATCAGATTGTCCAATGTCAAAGACAAAGAGAGAATTCTGAAGGCAGCAAGAGAAAAGCAATCCATCACATACAAGGGAAGCTCGATAAGACTATGCACGGATTTCACCACAGAAACCATGGAGGCAAGAAGACAATGGTGTGTTATATTTAACATACCGAAAGAGAAGAACTGCCAACCAAGAATTCTACATCCAGCAAAACTTTCCTTCAAAAGGGAGAGATTAAAATATTTTCAGACAAACAGACACTGAAAGAGTTTATGAATATGAGACCAGAGTTACAGGAAATACTAAAGTGAGCACTACAGGCTGATAGGAAAAAACAGGAGAAAGAGGTTTAGAGAAGAGTGTAGAAATGAAGATTATCAGGAAGTGCAAAAAGAGAGAGAGGAAAAAATAAGACATGGCATATAAAATCCAACAGACAAAATGATAGAAGAAAGTACTGCCCTTACAGTAATAACGCTAAATGTTAATGGATTAAACTCCCCAATAAAAAGACACAGACTGGCAGAATGGATTAAAAAACAGGACCCATCTATATGCTGTCTACAAGAAACTCACTTTAGACACAAGGACAAAAATAGGCTAAAAGGTTGGAAAAAGATATTTCATGCAAACAGCAACCAGAAAAAAGTGGGAGTAGCTATATTAATATCAGATAAAGTACACTTCAAAAGTGAAACAATTAAAAGAGACAAAGAAGGACACTATATATTAATAAAAGGGTCAATTCATCAAGAAAATGTTAACAATCATAAACTTTTATGTATCAAGCCAGAAGTGCCCCAAAATTCACAAGGCAGACACTGAGCACACTGAAAGGAGAAGTAGATAACTCCACAATAATAATCAAGTTGGAGACTTCAATACATGACTCACATCAATGGATAGAACATCTAGACAGAAAACAGACATGTTGAATTTTATGATAAATGAACTAGACTTGACAGACATTTATAGAAACACTACACCCCACAACAGCAGGATACACATTCTTCTCGAGTGCTCATGGAGCATTTTCTAGGATAGACCACATGCTGGGTCACAAAGCAAGCCTCAACAAATTTAAAAATATTGATATTATAAAAAACACTATATCAGATCATAACAGAATGAAGTTGGAAATAAATAACAGGCAGAAAATTGAAAAATTCACAAATGTATGGAGACTATACAACACACTCTTAGAAAACCAGTGGGTAAAGGAAGAAATTACAAGAGAAATTTGTAAATACCTCGAGGCAAATGACAATGAAAACACAACATATCAAAACTTATGGGATGCAGCAAAGGTGGTGCTGAGAGGGAAATTTATTGCCTTAAATGCCCATATTAAAAGAGAAGAGAGAGCAAAAATTGAGGAATTAACTGTCCACCTGGAAGAACTAAAGAAAGAACAGCAAATAAACCCCAAAGCAAACAGAAGGAAAGAAATAACAAAGATCAGAGCAGAAATAAATGAAACTGAGAACAGGGAAACAATAGAGAGAATCAAGAAAACCAGAAACTGTTTTTTCAAGAAAATCAACAAAATTGACAGACCCCTAGCTAGGCTAACAAAAAAAAAAGAGGGAGCAGATGCAAATAAATGCAATCAGAAACAGGAAAGGAAACAAAACTACTGACCCTGCAGAAATAAAGGAGATGATAAGATACTATGAGCAACTATACACTAATAAACTGGACAACTTACATGAAATGGACAACTTCCTAGAAAAGCATAAACAACCAACATTGACCCAAGAAGAAATAGATGACCTCAACAAAGCAATCACAAGCAAACAGATTGAGTCAGTCATCAAAAAACTCCCCAAAAAGAAAAGCCCAGGATCAGATGGATTCACATGAAAATTCTACCAAGCATTCAAGAAAGAATTAATACCAATCCTGCTCAAACTCTTCAAAAGGAGGGAAAGCTACCCAACTCATTCTATGAAGCCAACATCACCCTAATACCAAAATCAGACAAAGATACTATAAAAAATGAAAATTATAGACCAATCTCTTTAGTGAATATACATGCAAAAATCCTCAACAAAATACTTGCAAATCGAATCCAGCAGCACATTAAAAGAATTATACACCATGATCAAGTGGGGTTTATTCCAAGTAAGCAAGGCTGATTCAACATAAGAAAATCAATTAATATACACCACATCAATAAATCAAAGCAGAAGGACCACATGATCATCTCAATTGATGCAGAAAAGGCATTTGACAAAATTCAACATCCTTTCTTGATAAAAACACTTCAAAGGATAGGAATAGAAGGGAATTTTCTCAATATGATAAAGGCAATATATGAAAAACCCACAGCTAACATCACACTCAATGCGGAGAGACTGAAAGCTTTCCCTCTAAGATCAGGAACAAGACAGGGATGCCCACTGTCACCATTGTTATTCAACATTGTGCTGGAAGTTCTAGCTAGAGCAATCAGGTAAGAAAAAGAAATAAAAGGCATCCAAACTGGAGAGGAAGTAGTAAAACTTTCACTGTTTGCAGATGACATGATTCTATACGTAGAAAATCCAGAAAAATCTACAGCAAAGCTATTAGAGCTAATCAATGAATACAGCAAAGCGGCAGGCTACAAGAACAACACGCAGAAATCTGTAGTGTTCTTATACACAAGCAATGTGCAATAAGAGGAAGAAATTTTTTAAAAATCCCATTTACAATAGCAACCAAAAGACTCATGTATTTAGGAATAAACTTAATGAAGGCCACAAAAGACCTACACAAAGAAAATTACAAGAAACTGCTAAAAGAAATTGAACCGGACCTAAAAAAATGGAAGAACATACCGTGTTCATGGATTAGAAGACTAAATACAATTAAGATGTCAACTCTACCTAAACTGATTTATAGATTCAATGCAATACCAATTAAAATCCCAAAAACTTACTTTGCAGAAATAGAAAAACCAATAACCAAATTTATTTGGAAGGGTAAGGTGCCCCAAATAGCCAAAAATACCTTGAGAAAGAGGAACAAAGTGGGAGGTCTCACACTACCTGACTTTGAAGCATATTACAAAGCTACAGTGCTCAAAACAGCATGGTACTGGCATAAGGACAGAGATACCAACCAATGGAATTGAATTGAGTGTCCAGAAATAGACTCTTGCAGCTACAGACAATTGATCTTTGATAAGGAAGTCAAGCCAAATCAACTGGGACAGAGCAGCCTCTTCAATAAATGGTGTTTGGAGAACTGGATATCCATTTCCAAAAGAATGAAAGAGGACTCCTATCTCACACCTTATACAAAAATTAACTCTAATTGGATCAAAGACTTAAACATAAGTGCTAACACCATAAGACTCTTAGAAGAAAATGCAGGGCAATATCTTAAAGATCTTGTGATAGAAGGTGGTTTCCTAAACCTTACACCCAAAGTGTGAGCATCCAAAGAACAAAGAGACAAATGGGATCTCCTCAAAATCAAACACTTTTGTACATCAAAGGACTTTGTCAGAAAAGTAAAAAGGCAGCCTACATAATGGGAGACAATATTTGGAAACCACATTATCAGATAAGGGTTTAATATCCCGAATATATAAAGGAATCCTACAACTAACAACAGAAAGACTAACAACCCAATTAAAAAATGGGCAAAAGACATGGACAGACACTTCTCTGAAGAGGAAATACAAATGGCTCAAAAACATATGAAAAAATGCTCAACTTCACTGGCTAATAGGGAAATGCAAATCAAAACCACAATGAGATACCATCTCTCACCTACCAGAGTAGCCATTATCCAAAAAACAGAAAATGACAAGTGCTGGAGAGGATGTGGAGAAAGAGGCACATTAGCCATTGCTGGTGGGAATGTAGAATGGTGCAACCACTCTGGAAGAGTGTGGAGGTTCCTCAGGAAGCTAAGTATAGATTTGCCATATGACCCAGTTTTCCATTGCTAGGTATATACTCAAAGGAACTGAAAGCTAAGACGCAAACGGACATTTGTAAACTGATGTTTATTGCGGCATTATTCATGATTGCCAAGAGATGGAAGCAGCCCAAATGTTTATCAACGGACGACTGGATAAACAAACCATGGTATATACACCTGATGGAATATTATGGAGCTGTAAGACAGAACAAAGACCTGGAACATATAATAACATGGATGAACCTTGAGGACATTATGTTGAGTGAAGTAAGCCAGAAACAGAAGGACAAATACTGTATGGTTTCACTAATATGAAATAACACTAATGAGCAAACTTTGAGAGTTTAAAAGCTGATAACACAGGCTACCAGGAGATAGAAAGAGGGTAGAGATCAGGCATTTGATACTGAAGCACTACAGAAATGTTCAGCAGGATTGATTATATAGATCCAGAAATAGATAGCATAATACCATATAATGGTAGCACAATATTGTGAGTACATGCAACAAAGATGTCTGTGAGTAAAGCTGAAAGAGGTGGGATAGGGGAATGTATAACACCAGAGGTAAAGATAGATGATGAAGACTGGGACTGTGTAACTTGACAAAAACTGGAGTGGCCAATGACTGTTGCTAAATGTACAAATACAAAAATATTCTCACATGTGGGAGAACAAATGAATGTCAACCATGCAGAGTGTTGAAAAAGGGATGGTATTTGGGAAAAAACATAATCAAAGCAAACTGGAGTCTACGGTCAACAGTAACATTCGAGTATGCTTCCATTAAATGTAACAAAGGCAGTATACCAAAGTTAAATGTGTATGAGAGGGGGGTATAAGGGAGAGACATGGGATGCTTGGAAGTGGTATTGTTTTTTGTCCTTACTATTATATTGCATTGTATGACATTTTAATCTTTATTATCTTTTTTATTATTCACCAAAAAGAACCCCACACTTTTTCATAATAATCAATATGTTCAAGTGCTGACTGTGGTGATAAATGTACAACTATGTGATGATGCCGTGAACAACTGATTGTACACTGTGGATGGCTGTATGGTATGTGAATATATCTCTATAAGATTGTAGGAAAAAATACAAATAGAGGTAAAAGTGCTGGAGAAAACATGGAGAGAGGAATGTACCTATTTACTGTTGATGAGGAGGCAGAATGGTGTAGCCTTTCTGGAGGTCACTGTGGTGGCTCCACAAGAAGCTAAGTATATGGGGCCATAAGGTCCTACAACCTCATTATGGGGTATGTATTTGGAAGATCTGAGAGCAGAGACATGAATGGACACTTGCATACTGGTGTTTATGGAGGCAGTATTCATGATTTGCAATGGGTGGAGGTGGCCTAAGGGTACACTGACAGAGGAACAAAATGGTGACCTGTGGTGTACGCATACAATGGAATATTGAGCACCTACAAGAAGGAGTAAAGCTGTGAGACATGCAAGGAGGTGAATGGATCCTGTAGACAGTATGTTGAGTAAAGTACACCAGAAACCAAGGCAAACACTATAATGCCTCACCAATTGGACTAACTACAATGTGTAAACTCAGAATTGAATCTTAGAGCACCGCCTAACAGGGAAATTATTATTGCAATGGTCCCTAGATTGTAAGCTCTTACAGTAGTCAAATCTATTCCTGAATTGTAATGGCTATCTCCAAACTCTGAGATGTTGATCCCTTAACGTATAACCTGATTGGTCTCTGGAACATTGGGTATCTGGGTTATACCTGAAACTAGAGCTAGAGCTCGGCAGATACGAATATCAGGATTAATGCAATCAGCAACTGTTAAAAAAAAAAAAAGCTGAAATACAGCCCAGACTTCAATTAGAAAAATGAATAAAGCAGATCTGGTTATGACTAAAGTAAATTGGGCCAAAGGGTAAAGGCTGAAACTGACTATGTTCAAACTTTTAACTTCCATGTGAGTTCAAGGGAAGAGATGTTTATTTTGTGTAGGATCTATATTTTCTAAATAATATAACACCTATAGTCAGTTTGTTATCTACTTGCATTGACTGTACAATTGACCAAGTACAATTACATGGAACTTTGAATAGGAAGTGAGCTATGGTAGGTCTGTATAGATTAGAATGAAATAGCAACACATCCTATAGTAATTTGGGTGGAGAATAAAAATACATAGTCGGGGCCCTCCTGAAGAGCTGGGGGAGAATGCAGTTGAACTTCCTCACCTGGATTCTCACCGATGTTCTCACAAACATTGGGGACTGATGGATTGATGTGCTGAGCCCTCTGTCTTAGGGCTTGCCCCTATGAAGCTTGTTGCTGCAAGGAGAGGCTTAACCTGCTTATAATTGTGCTTAAGAGTCTCCTCCTGAGTGCCTCTTTGTTGCTCAGATGTGGCCCTCGCTCTCTCTCTAACTAAGCCAACTCGGCAGGTGATCTCGCTGCCCTCCCCCCATGTGGGACCTGATTCCCAGGGGTGTAAATCTCCCTGGCAACGTAGGATATGACTCCTGGGGATGAATCTGGACCCAGCATCGTGGGATTGAGAACATCTTCTTGACCAAAAGGAGGATGCAAAATGAAACGGAATAAAGCTTCAGTGGCTGAGAGATTTCAAATGGAGTCGAGAGGTCACTCTGGTGGACCTTCTTATGCACTATATATATAACACTTTTTAGGTTTTAATATATTGGAATAGCTAAAAGTAAATACCTGAAATTACCAAACTCCAACCCAGTAGCCTTGACTCTTGAAGATGACTGTATAACAATATAGCTTACAAGGGGTGACAGAGTGATTGTGAAAAACCTGTGGATCGCACTCCCCTTATCCAGTGTATGGATGGATGAGTAGAAAAATGGAGATAAAACCTAAATGAAAAATAGGATGGGGTGGGGGGGGTTGGGTGTTCTTCTTTTATTTTTATTTTTTATTCTGATTCTGATTCTTTCTGGTGTAAGGAAAATGTTCAAAAACTAGATTGGGGTGATGAATTGCACAACTATAAGGTGGTACTGTGAACAGTTGATTGTACACCATGGATGATTGTATGGTATGTGAATATATCTCAATAAAACTGAATTTAAAAAAAAATATATGTCACTGGTGAAAAAGACTAGGAAGTTTTGGTTGAGTGATGTTGTGAAAGCCTGAATGCAATCGGTCAAAGGAGAATATTGCTGTAAAGGAGAAGAGATAAATGGGGCATTTGCTATAGGGTGTGGAGTTATTTTTAAATGAGAGAAATTATAGAATATGTGCATGTTGATGGGTATAACCCAGGAAAGACGGAGAAATGGATGGGGGGAGGAGGGCAATTGCTGGTGAATCAAATGTTATCTACTTGCTTATCTTATTCCCTACCAGATGGTAAGTTTTTGGAGTCAAGGAACATATTTTACTGGTATTTATACAGCCCACATGTTGTGATTCTCAACTCACAAAGAGGACACAGAAACAGCTTCAGTGGAAACAGTGCTAAGAATTTTCTTTCCCTTAATCTTTATACCTACCCACAAGTGGAAGTTCTCCCAATCCTATTTGTTTCCTCTGAATTTTCCATTCTTCTACCACTAGAAAGTAGCTTTTACAAATTACCAATTTTTCATGTTCTTTGAGCACCTACAATTTCATTTACTGTGTTAGAAGTGATATTCACATTCTTTTTTTCGTTCTCATAGCAATTCTGTGATCTGTACATATTGGAAAATGGAGGCTCACAGATAACATAGCTAGTGAGTGCCAAGTAAGGATGCAAATTTGGTATTACTCTAGATTCCTTATTCTCTCCAGTAAATCATGGTACCACTATATCTGGCAAGAATTGTTCCATGGGTTGGAGCAGAATCTAAATTATCAGAATTATTCATTATATTCAATAAGTCAAACAATGAAAATCGCAACACCTTTGGGCTCCTAATTGAACTGAATCTTAAGGTATCAAATTCATTAACATCAGTTCTCTTTCTTCAATTCAGAGACTTTCAAAAATAAGTTAATTTTTTGTAATATTTGAAATATTGCTTCAAAATTTAGTAGATAATTTTGTTAAAGAGCATGCAGGAAAAAACATAATGCAGGCCACATTTGATGACTATTTTCTATTTGCTACAATCCTGTAATAGGATATCTATTTGTGAAGTTTATTCATCTTGCCAATCAAACAAGTTGCTTTACAATCCCAGAAGACCCCTCTTACAAAGTGTCCAGCTGATCTAACATTAAACAGCTACCTTTAAGTTTAGAGAATATTATTGAATTGTAAGAATCTATTTAAAGGTTTATCCTTTCAGTCAACTTACCTCCATGACCGTATCTTCTGTGCCAGGTAAACTCTAAAAATAAAAGGAAAAACAATTTTCACCCCAAAGCAGCTCTTTGAGTTGAGATTTCAAATATTATTCAAATAAATAAATGTGATTCCAGTTAATGAAATGAGATTACTTGCTTTTTACTCTTAAGGTTGAGCTATCGTCACGTCTTTGCAGGTAATATATTAATTTCATGTCTTTATACTTTTTGGCTGTAGGACTAAATATTGTGGTCAACAGAATTAGTAGTAATTTTCACCACTACTAAGATTATTTTCATTTATCTTATTAATAGAAATGAATCAATCACAATAGTACTAACAAAATGTACTTCATATTATGTATATATACGTAAAATTACTGTAGTTATAAAATAAAGATTTATCAATGTCACTAAAATTCTTAAGTACTAATGAAGTTATTATCTCTTTTTGGGCTTGGAGTCAGTGTGATAAAATTTGCTCAAAATAAAATCACCCATTTTAAAATTTCTTTAAAGCTAATAATTAATAAGAAATAGAATAGAATAGAATGCCCATTAGGTTCTTTGTTAAAGTGATCATGGGGTACTGATATATGAAATGATGATACCCTCTATATCTTGAACATAATGGGAACTCAGCAAGTACATTGAGTTGAAGTAACTGAGATGAAGTTCCTCAAAAAATTGATTGCTAGGAAACATGCTGCTTTCAGATAAAAATAAAATGTACCTCTATTTGCAGGAAATATCTCTGAATTCTTTATACTTGTCTTTGAAAGATAGAAATCTAATATTTATTCATCCTAAAACTAGTTCACATTCAAAACTCTTTTGTTACTGTTATTACCTCTACACATTCTAGATTATTTTAAACATTGTTTTTCATAAGATTGACTAAAAGTTTGAGCAATTTAAAAGATTTAAGTGTGCTGGCTTATTTGAAACAATTAGGATAAGCAAACTCATAGAGTCAGAATCTAGAATATTGGTTACCAGGGGACAGGGTAGGGATAGGGAGTGGGAAGTTAAGGCTTAAAATGCACAAGGTTCCTATCTGGAATAAAAAGCTGGTAATGGATGGTGGTGATGGTAGCACAACATTGTGAATGCAATTAACAGCACTGAAATACATACATATATCTGAATATGATTAAAAGAGGAAATGTTAGATTGTATAAATGGTAACAATAACATTTTTTTAAAAATCCAGGAAACTATACTACCCAAGCAGTGAGCCCTAAGTTAAACCATGGACTTTAATTAATAGTACAATTATAAAAATGTGCTATCACCAAGGTGTTGGTGGTGGGGTGTATATGGGAATCCTGTATTTTATCCATAAACCCAAAATGTCTCTAATAAAGAAAAAAAAGATTAATAAAGGCCGGAAATTTGTGAATCAGTTGTTAAACACAGCCATTATTAAAAATTAAACTATATTATCATAAAATTAAATAAATTATATGAAGAACAAACCCAATAGTCATGTAAAGAAATATTTACTGCAAGCCTATCAAGGGTCACTGTCGTTGCTGTCCAGGATTTTAAAGAGACCTGGAGTTTGGTGGAAGTGAAAGAATAAGAAAGTGGAGGAAAGGGTGGAGAGTCCATTTTCAGAAATTAAGATCCCAAGGGTTTGGCGGTTCCAGTTCTAAGCGGAAAGACCCTTGAGAAATTAGTACATGTATTCAAGGAAATATACACAAGAAGTTTGTTGCAGTTTTGTTTGTAATAATGAAACTGAAAATAAATTAAATGGCCATCAACAGAAAAATTCCAGGAACGATGAAGTTTATGCTTTTCAGGTTACTTAAGTCTTAAGTAATTAATACCATACAATGATGATCTGTGTTGCACATTTTTTCCAACTTTGCATTCAATGATGTCAAGTTGTTAATTTGAAATTGGCCATAGCGGGAGGATTTATTCCCAGAAACTGAAAATGCTACAAACCAAGGATATCACATTCCCACCTGTCCCTGCACAGAGCTCTGGTTTTTAAACATTAACCAGCGTACCATCATGTAAGATTGACTAAACTTTGTGAGCATTTTAATAAAAAGTAAAGATGAAAAGAAAATAGGATCAATCTAAATATATATTTATTTTCTTACCTGACCAAGATGTCAAAAGAAAAAAGAAAACATTAATTCTAATTTCATACATCAGATTTAACGAAATGAACACACACATTGATATGTTGACATACGCAAAGAATGTTTCTCACCTGCTAGACAGGTTGTAAAAGATATCATCACAAGGTGACAGACCAGCAACCACATTTTCATCTTTTCTCAGTACAGGTTAGGTTCAATTTTTCAAAGAGCTTTAGTTTTATGGCAGTTGGATAATACTAAACACCTGCATCAATAAAAAACAGAAGGGAAGGGAAGGAAAAGGAAAGGAAGAGAAGGGAGAGAAGGAAAGGCAAGGGAAGGGAAATGCAAAACTTTTGTCATTTGGGTTTAACGACATTATCAATTCTATTTGATATTCCTTATTTATAGAATAAATTTTAGTTTATTTCAATGCATCTGTAACATCTGTAAGCTCCATATCATAATGAAGAGAAGATTTGGAGTCAGAGGACTTCAGCTGCCACCCAGTAGTGATCAAAAGGAAATAACTCAATTGGTGTGTATTTATTTTTCTTCTTCAACAACTGAGTATATTAATACCCACCTTTATTTTATAATAAATAGTGCTGTTGTACACACTTGAATATGAATCATTTTAATTGAAGACTAAATTTACTTAAAGGGCCAGTATAACGATCCAATTAAAAATATGTTTGTGTAAAGCTTTGTAAACTCACAGACATTACATAAAGGTAAATTTTTAGCACTACCTGTTGATGGCTTGTGAAAAATTTTTACCAAAAATGCTAATTTTTAAATGTTAAAATATATTGATTCATAATGTGTTAATTTTTCTTCCCCATTCATCTCTTTCATTTATTCATTCAGCAAAACATAAATAATTGCCCTTTATGTGTCAGCAAGGGAGCACCTAGGTTTTGTGGAGACTTAGCTTTAAAAATTGGAGATCTCTTTAAGAAAAAGACTATCAAATTGCAAGTAATAATTTACCTGCAAAACTATGCAATGGTCTAATTAAAATACCTTGCATTTACAAATTTCGCAAAAATTTATGAATATGTGATTGCTGAGGCCCCAGCCAGGAGCATTATGCAAGTGAAGGGCCTCAACTTAATCTTCTATCTTCCTGGGAAAACTGCCTCTCTGACCAGGCAGATAGATAGGAAGGATTAAAAGGAATGACACGGTTTTCTTGCTCTTACGGAATTCACAGATCAGTGGGAACACATACATTCACAAGTCAGTGCAATGAGATAGTTGTTTGAGACCTATATGCTATTAAACTAGAAAAAGTGTTCATCATCTAAATTAAAATCACTGTTCAATACAGCACAGCAGGAATGGGCCTGACGCTAGTCATGGAGGCAGGGCATTACAGGGCATATGCTGCACCCTTAGATGTAAGACGTTTGGTGACTTCCTAACCCAACCGCTTCTGACTTTACCTCTATGAGAACTACATGTCCCGGGGTATTAGGAAGAGAGCTCTTCAGTAGAGATATAATAGGCACTCCAATATGAAAAGACATTAAACCATGTTTTCAATGAATATATAATAACTTGAACAATCTCATGACATAGCATTAAGTGCAAAACATAAATTTAGAGTTCAAAAACATTTCTGAAAGGAAAATTCCTAATGCTTTAATGTTCAACATATAAATATATTTAAACGTTACTGAAAACAACAAAAATGCTACTGATTGCCTGCATGGTACCAACATATTAATGAAAAATGTGGGATGCTATATATTTTTAACATCATGATTGATTTTAAAATCCTATTTACCAAACTGATTTGCAAGAATCCTAGCACTTTGCAGAGGCTGGAAAAAACGTTTACTGGTACTATACGAAGCAGAAAACACATATTTTCCCCTTTTGATATATAGTTATATATATAGTTATAGATATATCAGTTCTAAGTAAGTAATTTATTTCTAGGAAAAAGTCGATTTGAATTCTTAGAGAAAGCATAGGGAGACAGGGTCAAATTAGCAATAGGAAATAATTAGAATATCTTTGGAAAAGGGAAAAAAAATTGAACATATTATTTTTAGAATGCCAGGATTCATTTATGACCAATTTCTTTCTCTTGGAGATATGTGAGGAGGTGAGAACTGCCCATCTGTCTAGACTGTATCAAGAAATGTCCTTCGGTAGGGGGGGTGGGGGACAGGAAAATGAATGTAAGACCTTTGGAAGGACTTTTTACCTTTTATTTCAATGATGTGTGGTAGCATGAGTATCTAAATACATACCTAAGTGAAAATTTCTGAAATCTCTACACATTGGTTATGTCTTTCTAAAGTCTGCCACACAAAAAATATGCATTTGAGCATTTTCTTGGCCTGTTGACCTTTAATTCCTCTCATTAGGTGATTCACACTAATTTAATTAGGATGAAATCCTTTACTGAAAGAAGCATGTAGAAGAAGCAAACAGGTATATTATGCCAAAAATAGTGTGTCAATTAAACAATTATTTTTAAAATGATTAACTTAGATGATATATGTGAAAATATATAATGCATGTGAAGTTCAATGCTGTAATTATTGGATTTTAAATAGTTCTAATTTATCTATTAACAAACTTCTACATTTTGAGAACCCTAAATGGTTCTTACAGATATTCAAATTTAAGAGCAAGGGACACTACTGCACTTGTGGTATTGAGTGAAGAGGAAGCAGGACTGACCAGCGAAAAAAGAAACAGGTAAACAGAGGTGCAAAATGAAGAACGATTCCTGTGAAAGTTTATTTCAGACTTTTAACATGGATGCAGTATGGTAGTGAGATTTTTGCTATGCACCTCATTAACTTTGTAGGTAATCTTAGAAAAGAAGCAGGGCAGGTGTAAGGGAAGTTCAGGTATGTCCACACAAAGTATTTTCAGAAAATTGAAAATAAAATACAAAAGAATCGTCACAGTCTAGGATGTTATTTAACATTTCCTCCTCAGATAACAACCACAGTCAGTGAAAACTTATTCCAAGGTGCAGTCAAAAGAGTACAGGAGAATTGAGCCAGATTTTGTTTGATTTTGGCTCACCCACTCTTTAGCTTGCAACTTTGGGCAAGTTACCCAACCTCTCTTACTGTAATTTTCCTCAAGTGTAAAATACAGAAAGAATGCTGTCTCTTAGGACTATTATAAAGGTTGCATGAAATTGTTCATGTGAAATCCTTACTATGCAAGTTTTCAATACATATTAGCATATTATTCTACTAGAGTATAGGCCCATGGAGGCAGGGGACATATCTCTTGTTTATTGTTGCATCTCTAATGCTTGTCACATGAAAGTCATTAATACGCTTATGACTTGAATGAATGAATGGAACACATCCATAATTATATTCAAAAGCCTTGCCATAAACAAACTGAAATTTAACTTTAATTCCTTAAAGAAGGAAAGGACCGTGAAAATAAGTGATAAGGATAGTCTCTTATTGAGATTTTGGTCTTATATGTTGTTGCTTATAAATATGCTCTAGAAGAGGCAGTTCTGAATATTTTAAAGCATTTTAAAAATACATATTACATGTAAATATACATTTAGAATACCTGTACTTTGAAAATACGTATTATATATGTTCTTCATTATGTGCTGTTGGAAGTCTCTGTCTTCTGCTTTGAACATGGGCATTCTAGTTAGCATGAAAAATTTTTCATTATCTTGAGCCTGTTTGTGTTATACTATGCTATCTTTCCCATCCCTTCATAATGTTGCCTGTTTCAATAGGACAGTGAGTCATCACCTCAGCAGCATGTGATTTATTTCACTTAATGTATTTCTTGCCTTTCCAGTACAAAAGCCTCCTTCACATCTTGCTCACACATCTGTTTTCTGCTGTTGATCAGTTCTACGATCTCACCTCTTGTCCCATCACTTGCAACTGCCTGATCAGATCCCTTCAGGAGTGCAGCAGAGTGGAGAAGACAGTAAGGCAGAGGCCATCCCGGCGAATGTGGAAGGCTGCTCTTATTATTGCTCTCTTGAGGACATACCACTCACTCACAGCTAGCTCCCCTGCCCTGGTGGATTTGAAAGTGTTGCAGCAAATGAAGTGGCAAAGGAAGAAAACACAGAAACAAAGAACTCTGACAAAAATGTGCCAGCTACAGGAGCAGACATTTTTCTTCTTATGAAATGAAATGGCAGCATGATCAGAATCAGGAGCGGGGATGCGTTTCTGTCCCCAAGACCATGCTGTGCTGGCCAGTTCCCTGAACTCAACAGCCTTCAGAGCCCTAGGGCTTCCCATACTCGCAGCCGCAGCCCTATGCCAAGTGCCGCTGCCTGATGCTGCATCCCACAGCCCACGACAGCTCGAGGGTTCTCCAGTGACTGGTGCATTCTGACATGTATTGGCACTATATAAAATTCCAAGATAATTCAACTTCTTTTGCCAGTATCCATTACTAAATGTTTTATTCATACATTAAAAAAAATTTTTTTTATTACATAACAAGTCCATATAGTGCAATGCACTCTCTTCTTTCTTTCTCCTTTTCTTGTTCCATACTTGTCTTTCCTAAAGACAATGTGAGGGTTATCATTTGAGAATTTTGGTCCATATCTAGATTTGCATTTTTCTGCTGACTAGACACCATCTGGCTCTTCTGTTTTGTTCTGTTACAGGACACCTCAAATGAATTTTTAAAAGAAGTAGCAACTGTCTTATTCACTAACAATTATTTACAAAGTATTAGTTACTGCCATATAATAGAAAGGGTATACCACAAAAATCAATAAAACTAAATTTTCATTGCACTGATGGTATCCAATCAATTATGCTGGCCACTCCTCAATTAGAAAAAAAAAGAAAAAGATAATTTTGGGACATCAGTCACAAAAAATCATGTACTGCTATCCTCAACATATTTAACATGAAATGTCATGTTAGAAATAGTATTTAATATTTAACCTATGTTCCTCATCATTCTGATCTGGTTCTGAAGAACACTTGCTACAAAGTCCTATATCCAGGGAATGATTAAAGGAAGTGTGTTAGAGTTAGGCAGAGATTATTCTAGGTGAAAATACACCGATATCCCCTACTTTATACTTTAAAATTGGGGAACATTTTACCTTCAGATTCAATCTGAAAGTCTGCCTCTGCTGCTCAAGTCACTTAATCACCCTAAGATAACAGTTACCCAAGCTGTAAAATAGGGGTTCGAGTTCCTACTTCATAGGGTTATTTTGAGAACTAAATCATGTATGTACATGGATGTGTGTGGATGTGTGTGTGTGTGTGTGTGTGTGTGTAAAAGCCCTATGACATGCACATAATAGGGGTCAAAACATTAAAGTGGAATGAATGAAATGAATAAAAGATTTTTCTGGAAATAAAATCCGCTGTGAATTAAAAATGCTAAGCATTTATAAAAGGGATACTTTATATTTTCACATTAAGCCCATTAAGCACTTTCATGTCAATATTATATCTCTCCAGTTAATTTCCTACCCCAAAATTAAATGTATGTGACATGATTCCCTTTAGCTGTTTTAGCATCTAGCTTTAGTTGCATGCTTTAGATGTTATTCTTCTCCAGCCTCATACTGACTTCTTTAAACTCTGTCATTAAGTTGTTATTATTATTTCAGTTTAACACTTTTTTTTGAAAAGCCATTAACAGTGTTTGAATAGCTGAATGCTATGATCAAACCTATCTATTGGGTAAAAATTTTGAAGAATGTGTTGTTCTGATCCAAAGAATAACAGTACACACCCAGGAAAAAAACCTATTTTTTGAAAATCCTTATATATGGTATCTTTCCTTTGCCAAATAGAAGCATGTGTTGCTCAACTAGCAGATAAAGCATGATTGTCTTGAGATTGCAACAGACATAGCCCCTGAAACAGCCTGCCATTTGATTATGTGTGAAGTTTATTCAAGTAGAGAAACAATATAACACATTTCAAAACATTTCAACAAATATAACTTTCCCAAAGTGTGAAATATAATGAATCAGAGGCTGCTGAGGGAAAAACAAACTGAAAGCTTTTTGAAGATATAGGTATTAATTGCGTGCTGACTGCACAGCCCACATTTTACAGAACAACTGACTACTCACATTTTTAAATAATTCAATTTATGATTAAATAAATTACTAATTTATTTTTAAATGATGTAATGCCTACAGAGAAACTTAAAAATAGTGAAACCCCATTTGTGATATGTTAGCACATACTTTTCACAGGATAATTTAAGCCCCTGATGTCAGACAAGAATATAACTGGAGCAGCCATGCTTATTCATTGGGAGAATTTCATAAAACCCTCACTTTTAGGTGGTATAATAAATAGAAGGTCCTACATTGAGTTCATCCAATATTTTAGGAGTACGTGTATGTCTTGTTAGGTACTTCTTGAAATTTGTGAACATGTAGAAAGGCTCTGCTGATCCCAAACTATCTCTGTCATGGAACCGATACAGTGTCTATTTGAAATTACAAAATTTGAAGTATTAATGGAAAATTGAGATAATAATAACAAGTGAACCAGACAATATTTCTCGATTGTTTGCAATCCAAGAATTACTGACTCAAAGAGCAAAGGAGGTGCTTTTTCATCAAGCAAGAAAGATTTAAAACTCAAAATTTATTTATGGGATTTGACCCATGCTCATTTCCATCAGGATATTAATAAGCATCAGTTCATTACTCAAGGGCAAGGCCATGTTTTATTCTACATTGAATCACCAGAATCTAGCATTAGGTTTGGCAAAGAATTACTGCTCAAAATATAAGATGAATATGTAGCAAAGGGTGATATAAGGCAGAAAAGTTTTAGTGGGAATTGGGAAGGGTCAATGGGGAAAGAACTGATAACTCATTTGTTGTCAATGATTTACATGAAGAACTGGCGTCAGAAGGAAGTGAATGGAATCAGTTGATAAATGGGAGTACTGAAGGGAAAAAAGTGACCCTAAAGTCATAGAAGCAAATAACACATACATGTGCTTAAAAGCTTACAAATTACCAACCTATATACTATCTCATATGATCCTGATCAAATCTCTGTGAGATTTTTAGAGACGGGACTGTTACAGGGATCACATAGATTTCCCAAAGACAAGGAACTAATAACAGAGCCAGAATTTTCATACAGTTATCCCAGACAGATTTAAATTCTATATTTTTATTGTTTAATTTTAAGAAGATATTTAGATTTTATCCTTGCTCTACATCATAAGCAAGGATATTTAGTATATTTTATGATTAACATATTGTTCAAAATGCAAAGAAAGTGTTTCTCAACATGTGGTCCACGGGCCATCTATATTAGCAGCATTTGTGTGTGCTTACTAATAAGGTAGATTCCCGAGCAATTCCTAAAAATAAATTAGGGTCTCTGGGGTTATAGACCAAGTATCTGCATTTTAATTAAGCTTCTCAGGGAATCCTTAGGCATTCAAAAGTTCAAGAACTATTGCACTAAGCACATTATGTGAATGTTGGAATATTTCCACCACCCACAGAGGACAATCTATAGGTTGCTCTGTGCACGCATATGTGTTCTGAAATCATTAGACTACATCTTCAGCAAGGGCACCCAAAAAATCAGGAGAGACTCAACATTTAATAGCCTACTTCTTAAAAGTATGTGTGCTTTGTTGTAGCATTTGATGTGGGTGAGATTTAGTATCCTCTATGTCTACATCTGATTCAGTTTGCCCTATCATAATATCTGGAAGGTTTCCTAGTTTTGTCTGAGACTCTGCCCTCCTATAATGACCCGACTGAATGTGTGTCTGAGTTCTCTTGTTGCCCAACTGCAGTTCAAACTGATCTGAGATGACTGGACTACAACAAAGAAATATGCTCTTTGATGCCTTCCCTATGAAACATATCCAAAAATCAAAAGTAATAGTTAACAAGTCTTTTGGCAGCAGAAAATATTCCCATGCCAGCAAGACAGAACTTTCAAACTTCTTTCCCTTGTGTGCTCTGTCACACATACAGAAGAACAAGAACTGTGGAGAAATGGTGCCCGATCTAAGAGCCCACTTAATTTCCACTGGGAGTTATAAAGACTTCCCGGGTCGTAATGCCCTTTTGTATGACTTTATTCCTCTGTGGAGATGTTCACACCTAATAAAAGCTTTCCTCATTGTTGCCACTCTGCTTTATGAGGCTCCACTCAAAGACGCTCTCCTTAATGCAGCTGCAAAGACTCATGGTGTAGGAAGCACTGCACAGTATCTGTATGTCCTGGGCATAAAAGAGCAGGTGTCTTCTACTTTGCCAATCTAAAGGGGCATATAATTTCATTATTTTTCTAATAAGAGACCCATCCATAAGGGGAGAATGAGTCTAACTTATAACTCTAATTAGCATTATTAAGCATTATGATAGCTTATAGAAATAAAAAGATAAATTGTTAAGTCCTTAGTTCAGGTTAAGGGACATACCATATAGAAGGTGCATTCCTCCTGAAAGGTCATGATATAACCCTTGACTTTCTGTTTTTTTAAATAACATGGGAGAGTCACTGACTGTAGTCATTATACTAGCTCTTAGTCTGAATGATTCCTACCCAAGTAATTTAGGCCATTATTTTTAGAAACAACATAACAGAATTATTTTTAATGCACTTTGATTCAATTCAATTTAATCATTTCAAGCAGTATTTATTTTCAAAACACATACAATAGGATCTCATTGAAAGTTTGTGGAATTTAACCATATACATATCTGCTTTATTGCATGTTATTGGAAAATGAAGGAATTTGTTTCATTTGCTTTAAACAGTATACAAATTAATCATAGATAGGAAGATAGTTGTTAATTATTAATTATTCGTTCTTTATTCCATAAATATTTACAGTTTACCTTGTCCAGAAATTTTATAGCAGTAGCATAAATGTTGGTAAGTCAAAATATACATTTAACGAGGGACTTTCTAGATTACAAGCCCCTGAATAGCAGAGATTCTAATTTTTTTTTCTACACCACACATTGCCTAACATAATGTCTTATACATTGAAGATCCTCAATTAACATCTGCTTAAAAAATGTATTGAGCAATTACTAAAACAAATCATTGACCTAGATTTGACAGGTAGATCCATGTGGGCAAGAGGAAGTAGAGATAGTGAAAGCATAAAGTAGTAAAGTAAAGGTCAAATTCTGAGAACATTGAAGAATTTAGGAAGGTCAAAACATACATTCATAGAAATGTTTAATAAAGATAAGTGGGAAGAGAAGTGTTAACAAATTATGGGACTTTAAATGTCATGGTTTGGACTTTGGGTTTCTTTCCCAGGCAATAAGTTGCTGTTGAAAAGTTCTGCAAGAAAATATCATCATCATATTTCATCCTAAATTCTCTGATATATGAAGGCTTTGTTCTTCAGGCACCATTTAAGTGTTCATTTCCAGAGCAGATATTGGGGAACCTCCTTAATTCTTGGATCCTGATGCCTTCATTGCATCAGGGCTTCAGATTTACATTAACATTATGGTCTTGAGTTGTACAGAGAAGTTTATTGCTTTTTATTCAAACCCACATCAAAAGTTAATTGCCTACAGCTCTCAAAATGCCAACAGGGCAAGAATAGGATACTTCCTTCCATTTCTATAAAATTACAGAACAAAGATGCGGATTATTCAAAAACTGAAATCTAAAGGAAAGGGATTCTATAGCTTCTAATAACTTTCCATTAGTTATGCTTTCAATGTAATAAATTATTTATTGGTATCAAATCTAAATCTTATCAATCAGAATATATTTATTAAATACTGTGGCAGACTGAATTATGCACCTGGGGAATGGGGGCAAAAACATTGTTCTTAATCTTAATCCATTCCTGTGGGTGGGAACCCACTGTGAATAGGACCTTTTCAAGATATTATTTTTGGTTAAGGTGTGGCGAACTGAATCAGAATAGGTCTTAATCCTGTTACTGGCGACCTTACAGAAAAAAAGCCATGGAGGGGAGTGAGAAGTTGGAAGTCAAGAGAAACTGGAAGAGAAAGGAGAGGACATCATCATGTGATAGAAAAGCCCAGAAACCAAAGGATCATTAGTCAGCCAAAACACTACCAACTCTGGGAGAAAATAAGCCGCCTAGCCTCTGAAACCATGGTATTTCCCATAGCAGCCGGAAAACTTAAACAAATACCTACTACGTGAAAAGCCCCACAACAAGCTCCAGTGGGTAACAGAAGTAGAGAAAAATTCTCAGATTGTAGATCCTTAGAGTTTAGTTGGGCAACAGCAAATGAGCAATTTCAACAGATCTACCTTATGATCCCTGCCACCAAGTGAAACTTTGCCAATGAATTTATTATTTTAATAAACATGTATCCAGAGCTCTAAGGCTTACTGAAAAATAGAAAATTCAATTTGACCTTCAGAAAGGATAACTCTCTTGTACTCTTTGGTTTAAAATTTATCATTGGTATGGCATCATTTCATAATTCATTCAACAAATATTTACTGACTACCTTCTATGTGTTAAGCATTATGATAGCTTATAGAAATAAAAAGATAAACTGTTAAGTCCTTAGCTTAGCAATTAAGATACCCATAATCCAGCCCTTTTCAGTAAATCTACTGGGTCCACACTCTTTCACAAGACTCATTGTTCTCTGTCTTCCGCTTATGTATTTCTTCTGTCAACTCTCAAGTCAGGTTCTGTTCTAAAAGCTTAAGTATTAACTCAATGAATCTTCACATGAACCAATAAGTAGCTACTATTATTTACCTGTTACGGATCAGAAAACAGAAATCACACCTATATTTCAGGACCTGGATCAAGCTTTATCTTTATAAGGACGGATCTCCTCTGATTTCCTCCTATGAAATCCTCTCCCTTGTCTCAATTCCTGGAGCTGTTTGACTCACTCACTGATATTTTATTATACTGCTATTGCTTATCTTTTGAATGAAAGGCAACACCCAACTAAATATGGTGACACTAAATTAGAAAAAAAATATTTGAAGAAATTTGCAGTTGTTGAGAAAAATATTTTGGAGAAGTGGTTTCTTTGCTGAATTTGGTATTTCTGACAGGTCTTAATGGCTTATGAAGATAATAAGCAGATTAGAATTTATGACAATTAAACTGTCATAGAAAGTCTGGATATATGGTATTAGTATTTTAGAATTTTTTATCCTCAAAAGGCAGTGCAATCAAAGGACAAGAGCACAGAATGTGGGTACTATCAAAAGTACTTTGTATGGCTAGATGACTTTGGGCAAGTTATTTCATCATTTGCAAAATGGGAACAATAATACTTCCAAGAATTATATGAAAGATGTATATAAGACACCTGTGTTCATTTTTCTTCACCCCTAACTAAATTGGAAACTACTGAGGAAAAAGAACATGGCTTTTACACATCTTCATAATCCAATTGGGCCTTAAATATTTTGCACACAGTGTGTGATCAATTAAGGTATGTGTGGGTTTGATGACAGAGAAAGATGATAATGACAAAAAATAGTACCTGTCAATGGCTATGCAACAAACTTCATTTAGAACTCTTAAAGGACAGGAATACCTTTCAAAAGTTAAAATTGGTTTAAAGGTAATTCCATGCATTTTTACAACTGGGAGAACACTACCACTTCTCTTCCAAGATAATGACTTCTCTAATCCAGTTACATCGCCTGTACAATTTACAGTGTAGATGTGCAAAATTAACATGTCATTTAGCAAAGGTAGAAAAAGTTATATTGGAAATTTCATTTTAAAATTCTTAAGTGCCTATCACATACCTTGTGGTAGGTGCTACATATTCAATAGACCGAGGTACTCAACTTCAGGGAGGGGGTGGAACAGTGAGAAATAAATATTGATCAGATAGGACCTGCAGATACATTAGAAGTAGGAGGTGAGGGAAAAGAGGTTCAAGGGTGAGTCCTTATCTCCTGGCTTACCCACTGAAATGGAAGATGCTGCCATTCTGCAAAGGAAAGGTAGAGTTTTGGCAGCAAAGAGATTTGATGAACAAGAATTTTGTTTTGAACATGTTAGATCTGAGTTTCCCATTACACATCTAATGTTCAAGTAAACATCTGAATAAAAGATATCAGAATTTTGAGGTGAGATAAGAGTTTGGGAATGTATATCTGGAAGTGATTTGCATAGAGTTAAAATCTGAAGACCGATTATAGATGGAGTCCCCTAATCAATTTGTTATGATTCAGCAAAGACTGGTTATAGATGGAGTCCCCTAATCAATTTGCTATGATTCAGCAAAGAAGGGAAAGGCAGAAGAATGAAGTAACAGTACCATAACCTGGAAATGATTTTTTTCCAACATGGCTTTCTAACTGAAATAAAAAAATAAGGGGAAAAAGCTATGACAGTTGTATTTATTGGCAAGAGCCCTGCAGCTCTTTGCTCTCTTGCCAGAATTATTTGCTTTCTTTAGGATTTCAGAAGAAATGTTTTTGGCTTTTATCCTAAAGTTCCTTCAGAAGTGAACAGAGTTTTAAAAAATTGCTTCTTGGAGCAAAACTGTTTTGAAGATTAAGGAATATCAGTATTGTTTCAGTTTCTAAGAATCAAGAATCTTTAATGTAAGATTTGGTATATATATATACAAAGTTTAGTCTTGTTCAATAAAGTATCTGCATTGAGTTTGATATTTCCAAATATCTGACATCAAATTTTGATTATCATCGACATTTTAAGAGATTTTGATTTAGCTTGAAAATGAAACTCCTTGCATGACTATGCAGAATGAGATGACTATCTACACACTTAAGGTGAAGAAGATTTTACAAATAACCAGGAAATGTTAGGCAAAAGGCCCCATTTTTATTGAATTATCTAAGTGACCAAATATTCATTGTTTATACTCAAGCTATATCTGAAACCTTTAAATGAGAACATTCCACTTTTATTTTTTTTTCTTTTTGGTATTCTAATAAATAATTTTCCAATCAGTAGCTATGTTATACTTCCAACCCAAACATGTTTTTGTTTATTCACCCTCTAGTTGTTTTCATTTTTGTTTGCGTTCCATTTGTTTTGATTAATGTATCTTGAATTTCTGGGAAGGAGAATTTGTAATGATTTATATTCTGCTGACTCTCAGCATTTTAGCAGAAATAAAAGCCTCATGTGTTGCCTTCATATTTTTAAAAAAAAATATATAATGAGAGGCTGGCAAATTGTCTCACAGCTACAGCAGCTAAAAAGTTGCAAAATTTCAGGTTGCAAATACCTTGCCCTGGCAGAAGTAGACTTCCATTTAAGAAAAAAGCTATGACTATATAGCTGTTGAATAAGTTATGTCCTGAAAAATGATTAGCATTCCTGTAAATAGGACAATCTCTTTACTAAGTCAGGTTTTATTCCTGATATACAAACTGGAGGACTGGTTCTCTTTATCAGGTCTTCCTTTAAAAATGTCAATAATAATGATTGCTTAGTCATGATTCTGTCATTTACTGCTGTTTCTCCTTCTTTGGGAGGGATTTCATTTCATTTTCTACAATTAATATTTTTATTGAATAGGAGTCAGGGACCCAATGCAGTTTTCCACTGAAAAATTTGTAACTTGGTTGGTATATGGCATTTGCTGAGAATGAGAAAATCCTTGACTCATCCAGAACATATATTTTACTATTAAACTGAAAAACACCACTGAGAACAACATTTTGATAGGTGTGCATAGTAGCACAGATTTGAATCTGAGATAAACTCAGCTATACTGTTAAATCCTCCCATGTTACCTTTGGCTAATAGTACCTTCAAACAGGCTCATTGCAAAGATGGTAGATTTTTGTTTAACCCTATCAGCCAGCTGGTTAATAAACTTAATTAAGGTGAAATAACTTTAAAGACAGTCCAGTATCTAGTATTGTTCTCAGAATTTGCTACTGATGTATCTGGATTTGCTTTTTATTAAATAACAGTTGTATGGTTTTAGGGACTAATAGTCCCTTGGGTTCAATAAAAAAAGAACTCATTTATTGGACACCTACTATGTTTCAGAAACTGGAAATGTATTTTATATTTCTCTCTCATCTCTACAATAATCCTGTAAGTAGCTATTATTAACACCAATTAATGAATCAAGAAAATGAGATTAAGAGGAATTAAGTAACTTGCCAGTGATAATAAATAGTGGTGCCTGGATCCTAACATCCTCATCCTCAGTATTGAGTCCATTTTCTTCCTCATATTTCCCTTTATTGGCATATATGTAATGGACTATGCTGGAGACTTTGCCAAATTATTTATGTGAATCATCTCGCTTAATATTACAATGAGGCACTGAAATAGACTATATGATTATCCCCATATGAGGGAATATATTCAGAGAGATTAAATGCATTTCCTAAAGTCACTCAGCTCTTAAATGGCCAACCAGGAATTTTAACCCAGGTCTATCTGATTTTGAAGACAAATCTCTTAATCATCTTCCTGAAGACATTATCTCCAGAGTCTAGGCTTTTTCCTTTATATCATCAGGCCCAACATAATTAGAAAAATTGCAAATTGATACTGTTAAGTTAGTTACATTCTCTAGAATGCAATATTTTCCGTAATCTCCAGGCCAGTTAGTTATTTTCCAGATTTGAATTTTGATTGTACCAGTTCAATTTAGTTAAAAAAATTAAAAGTTTCAGTTAGAGGAAAACAGTCTCAAGGTGAACCACTAAGGTTATTTCAAGCAAGACCCGTGTAAAGAGAGGCTCCATGGTCAGGCCAAAGTAAATTAACATCAGGTCATGTGGACAGGCAACTTCGAGCTATCCTTAATCCTTGCTTTTTGCCTCATCCCTCACATCTAATAGATCAGCATCTCTACCAACTATATCTCTAAAAAGACTTTTTCTTAGACTCCATCCACTTCAATCCATCTCTA